>NC_138319.1:26797500-26977500 GCF_965601325.2 Salmo salar | reverse complement strand
GAAATAGAATGAATAGAGTACACACAATCTCCTATACTATTCCAATCTATCTGACAGTCATATTTTATCTACACAAAACATTTTTATCTGAACATTCTGTAAATGTCCATTGCCCCAGATGAACATAATCAAGTCAAACCAATAAACCAATTCTATTTTGTACAGATAAAACTGCAGTATGAGTCTTTCAACATGCCACAGAAAAGATCAAAAGATGCAATTCATTTTATGACACCTGAAAATACCGAGTAATTCAAAGCCATTTGCAAGCATTGCAAACAGGAAGTTGGATGCTTAGCAAAAACAACTTGGAACCTCTTTGTGTTCTTGTTTTAAATGAGTCAAACTCATTCCATGGAGGGCCTAGTGTCTACGGGTTTTCGGGTTTTCCTTTCAATTAAGACCAAGACAATCAGCTGAGGGGAGTTCCTTACTAATTAGTGACCTTAATTCATCAGTCAAGTACAAGGGTGGAGCGAAAACCTGCAGACACTTGGCCCTCCTTGAAATGAGTTTGACACATGTATGAACTTCTTCTTCCACCAACCTGGCTGTAGTTGATTTAAGAAGCCAGTTTCTGGATATTTAGTTTCCTTTTGACGCTTAATAGCCATATTTTGTTACTGTTAGCATTCTCAGTAACACTTCATATTAAACTGTTGTTGCTGCGTAATAAAACTGCAATTATTTTTGGAGCAACATTTTATTAGCATGATGTTACATAATACTATGGTGATTTAATTTAGTTTTTGTAACTAATGTACACAATAGGAATAGTGACTGTTTCTTATTCCACTTATGTAATAACTCCATTATTATGCAATTTCCAAAGTCCTATGTAACAACAATGTTGCCAGTGCCACAATCACAATGTTACTACACATGTATAAGAACTGGATGTCAAGTGTTACTGTATTACCTCACTCATTATGAAAATATACTCTTTAGTCATTTTGCAGCCTCAAAATCGGTCTTCTCTAATGTTGAGGTGATTCCACGTCCCTCATGTATTTAGTTCTAGGCTGTAGACTGTATTAAGATTTATGTCTAAGAGCCCACCAAACCATGTGCTTAGACTAATTCAACTTACTGTTGTAATTTTTGGTTCTTCATCAAATATTTGGCAGACATCAAATAAATACTTTTTTGTTTTCAAATAATTTGCATATATTCAAATATTTTGGTTTTCTGCAAAGTATTCAAAATAATTTCATTCAGGTTTTCTGAGACCTGTGTTTGAATATTTCTAGTTTTTATTATATAGTTTGTTTGTTTATTTGTTTGTCCACAGTGCTGAATCTGTGTCATTTATGACAACTAGGAAGGCTACATCAACAATCCCTTTTCCCTCCTGCACATAGAGTTTTACTGTTACAATCTGTCTTTCTATTTTTCCAAATAAACTAAACTAAACTAATATCAAAGAAGATATTGTAGTTGCCTTTTAGTTGAAACTCTATATGAACTATATTCGACTACCTCCAGTATAAACTACAAAATAAAACAATTTTATGCCCAGTTCTGATGCCCTCATAATTTGTGTGGATGAAATTTGGAGAGCCAAGCTATAGGCTTCTGTGGGGCCAAACTTGCTGAGATGATGTATGTGCTTTAGAATGTTTCCATTATATGCTCAGGCTTTTCTCTGTTTTATTTTACAATTTGTATCATGTTAAACATTAGCCACTATCGGGAGCCAGCGTGAGTAATACCCACATACATTTATAACTGTCACTTTAGTGCTAGTTTCCTTGCCTACATTTTGCATCATTCCGTTCCGTTGACCTTTCTTTCCTCTGTCACGTCTGTGTCGTTGTTCCTGAGGGTCGCTAGCATTAGTGGATCACATCAGGCTAACGTTGTGTAATTTGGGACATGTAGCCTATTTGATTCATTATGCTACTCAGACCACACGTAGCAGGTTGTGTGTACACGAACCTGGAGCCTGGCGCACGGTTCACCACGACTGGAACCTTGTCATCCATTTCCATGATTAGTGAGGATTAGGGTAGATTTATAGAACTATAGTTCAACCCTTATTGTACACTTTTTTCAACCTTCCAATATTTCATGGATTGAACTTGAATATGACAACTTTCAGGATGAATCAAACCACTGCATAAAGGCTGTTGATCTCTTGTTTTGTTTGAATGATTCCTACATACTTTCCTAACCCTAAAATCTGCCTAAATATTCTTCAAGATCAGAGTATTTTTAAATGTACCAGTTGGTGCTGGAACGGAGACCTTTGTAGCTCAGTTGGCAGAGCATTGCACTTGTAATGCCAGGGTAGTGTGTTCAATTCCCGGGACCTCCCATCTGTAAAAAGTATGTGTACATGACTGTAAATCACCTTGGATTAAAGTGTCTGCTAAATGGCATAAAAAATGTAAGACGCATCTATTTAGATGGCTTTCATTGATCCCTATATTCTCAACCCCTTCTCTGCATATTTTGGTGAGTCAAACATTAAAGGTACACCGTATTTAAAGGGATGGCTTAAGATGAATGTACTGAAAACCCTATTGAATGAAAACTCCACGAGAAAATGGGTTGGCCAGCAAGTGGAAGGGTTTTCAGCAGCTAAATTAAATGTATTCGGCACACAGAAGGGAGCCACACCTGCAAAGCCCGTTATGCACCTGCATAAGGTAAGTCTGAATACCAACTACTGAGAAGTGCGTAGGGAAGACATACATTTCCTAAGTCTGAATCGGGCCTTATGTGAATGCCACCATGGGTTTTTATCACCATAAAGTACCACAAAAGGGGGACAACATTGACCTCATTTACTAGCAAACATTCTTATTTCCCTAAAAATGATTCAGTCATTTTGCTCCCTATTTTCACCCTCCGTACATTCAACAATGATAACACCATTTTGATAATAGAATGATAGAACGGGAAAATGTACATGTGACATTGCGTGATGAGGGAAAACCACACAGACAGAGTGAAGAAATCTATTCTGACACCTCTGACTCTGGGACATAAGACAGTGGGACTGAATTAAAATGACTCATTCTGTTTCCAGAGTGAAACATTTCTCTCTATTTGTAGAAAGCCAGTCTTCCTCCAGCCAGACAGACAAGGAAGTAATGAGATGTAAATTGTCTGGGTGCAGATATAGGGGAACTAGTGGAATAGCAGGAGCAGCAATTAACCACAGGAAGGGCCAAGAGCAGGCTGTCTCCATGGGAAACGCATGTAGCCACCGACCGACCGCTGCCCACGGAGAGTATACACAACATACCAACACAACCTCACCCAGCCGCCCACTCTAAATGGCTGTTCTTAGGACCAATATTGTTGTTTTGATTTTGCTATCGATTGGTCTTTCATTATCATTATTTGAATTGACTAATGCCTTGATTATTTATGTAAACTTGCTCAATCTATATGATAGCGATTAGCACCTGTTATTCAATGCTTTAGTGGACACTCAGCACTGATTGGTTGGATAGTGTTGTCGGCTACGCTGTAGGAGCCGTGTCAAACCCTGACGTTGTGGTTTATTTTCATAGAATCACACAGCCACAAGCATTACAGAAATGTTGCTACTTTGAGGCAAGAATTGTCTGCTTCAAAGATATCTGTTACCTATGTAATTTAGACCAATTTGACAATCACAGGTAGAGAGGAGATTCAGCAACACTTGGAGGAGAAATGGAATTGAATCAAATAAAAAAAGCTTCTTTATTGCAAAAGGTAGAACCAACACATTTTGGCTTGTGGCCTTCTTCAGGGTTTTTACAGAAATAACAATGAATGAAGCTTTTAAACATTTCAAAATGGCCTCAGGGATTATTCACAATGAATATGCAAATAAAAACAATGTCATTTTTAAAGTCTTTATCCTAATGGTATAAACGAGGAATTTATTGTCAAGGATTTCCTCTAGTAAGCTACTCTTCTTTTTCCTTATTTATTATGGGTAATGTCATCAGTGTCTTTTTACATTGTCAGGCTGTAATATTCTCTACTGTCTTTATCATTGGGCGGATTGGATTATTCTGAGCCGCGGGGCACCAGTCTACGGCCCGTGATGTGATTGAGCAAAAGTGGTGAGGGAGGAGTGCTCTTCCAAAATCAAACAATAATCTGCCATGCTCGGTCATGTTGTCAGCAAGGCAGTGTGGTGCGTCTTCCAGAAACATACATCATCTCTTTTCCATAAAACATATGTTTGAATTTTCAAACTAGTTTTCATTGGGAAGGTAGATAAAGCGTATTTATCAAAAGTAAGCATGTAAAAACACAGAATTCTACTAATTACTCCACATGCTTAATTACTTCACTTTTGTTTTCAGCCGACTTCACTGTAGGCTTCCAACCCTCTCATTTGAACCCAGATCATTCTGCTGGCTATCTGACAAGATTCAAATGCGTCTGATGGACGTGGTTTTGTTCCATTAAGTATTCACAACTGTGTGGCTTAAAGATGTATGTGGCTTGTGGACGTCCAACTTAATGCCAATGTGATGTTTACAAATTGACTGGAGAATTAATGGGGACTTGGGGGAGTCAACTGGCCTTTTGTATAGATTGCTGGGAGTGAATGAGTCAGCAAGCGTGTGGGTGTGTATGTGTATTTGTGCGTGTATGCGTAGGTGTGTGTGTGTTTGCTTTACTTTTAGGCATTGGTCCTAGTAATTGGCTGCCAGCCTGCCAGGGCCATTCGGGAGCTCCATGGCTATTTATATACATTGTTACCCACTCTGGGTGCCTCTGAATGGGCCGCTGGCATTACTGGACTGGGCCTTCTGGAGTTTCTCAGCCACACAATCAAGATGTCATTCAAGCCCCTGGCAAATACCATCACTATTTACGGATAGCTTGTTGAACATCTATTAATCTCGATTAACTCTGACCAAAAATCTGGCGTAATTTGGTCAGATGCTAGTCTGTCCGTGAGAGGTTGAACATCTACAGATGTGTCTGTATGGTGGTATTTCACTAAAGTTCTCCCAAAGTATGGTTTATTTATGGCGCATTTTTTTTAGAGGACCATACTAGAATTGTCCATGGTAAAAATGGTGCCTTGTCATTACATACATGGATACAGGCCACTTTCAAGATATATCTGTCTCTGTAACGTACAGGCCTTAACATATATCTGTCTCTGTAACATACAGGCCTTAACATATATCTGTCTCTGTAACGTACAGGCCTTAACATATATCTGTCACTGTAACACAGGCCACTTTCAAGATATATCTATCTCTGTAACATACAGGCCTTAAAACTTCTTCGGGATAGGGGGCAGTATTTTCACGTCCAGATGAAAAGCGTGCCCAAAGTAAACTGCCTGTTACTCAGGCCAAGAAGCTAGGATATGCATATGCATATTGGATAGAAAAAACTAAAACTGTTAAAATAATGTCTGTGAGTATAACAGAACTGATTTGGCCGGCAAAACCCCGAGCACAATCCATCCAGGGAATTTTTTGTTGTTGAGGTCATTGTGTTTTCCAATGCTTTCTATGGGAAACCTGATTTATTAGGGCCCAGATTGCAGTTCCTATGGCTTCCACTAGATGTCAACAGTCTTTAGAAATTGTTCAATGTTTTTCTTTTGAGAAATGAAGAATTATTGCTATTCTTTATACGTGTCACTCAGAAGGTCTCTAGTATTTTGGTGAGCGTGAACAGGAGCGCACTCCATGTTATTTTTCTTCGGTATTGGAAACTGTTAATCCAGTTTTACATTTTATCGATTATTTACATTTTAGGGTACCTGAGGTTGGATTACAAACGTTGTTTGAAATGTTTGGACCAAGTTTACAGGTAACTTATTAGATACATTGTAGTCATGTTGGGCGAGTTGGAACCGGTGTATTTCTGAATCAAACGCACCAAATAAATTGACATTTTGGGGATATAAAGAAGGAATTTATCAAACAAAACGACCATTCATTGTGTCTCTGAGACATTTGGGATTGCAAAAAGAAGAAGATCTTCAAAGGTAAGGCATTTTGCCGTAAAGCTTTTTGAAATCTGACACAGCGGCTGGATTAACAAGAAGTGAAGCTTTATTTTGATGTATTACACTTATATTTTCGTGAATGTTGAATATTGATATTTCTGTAGTTTGAATTTGGCGCTCTGCAATTTCACCGGATGTTGTCAAATCTATCCCGCTAACGGGATTGGCGCTTTAAGGGATCCCTAAGAGGTTTTTAACAGGCCTTAAGATATATCTCTCTCTGTAACACACAGGCCTTAATATCCTTGGACACTGTGTTAACAAACCTCCAAACGAGCTTCAATGCCATACGACACTCCTTTCATTGCCTCCAACTGCTTTTAAATGCTAGTAAAACTAAATACATGCTCTTCAACCGATTGCTGCCCGCACCTGCCTGCCCGCTTAGCATCACTACTCCAGACGGTTCTGACTTATGTGGACAACAACAAATATCGAGTTGTCTGGTTAGACTGTAAACTCTCCTTCCAGACTAACATTTAGCATCTCCAATCCAAAATTACATCTAGAATCGGCTTCTATCTCGCAAAAAAGCATCCTTCACTCATGCTGCCAAACATACCCTCGTAAAACTGACCATCCTACCGATCCTTGACTTCGGAGATGTCATTTTGTCACGACTTCCGCCGAAGTCGGTCCCTCTCCTTGTTCGGGCGGCGTTCAGCGGTCGACGTCACCAGTCTTCTAGCCATCGCCGATCCACCTTTCATTTTCCATTTGTTTTGTCTTTGTTTTCTACACACCTGGTTTCATTCCCCAATTACATGTTCATGTATTTAACCCTCTGTTTCCCCCATGTTTTTGTGCGTGATTGTTTCTATGTTCATTTGGTATGTTATGGCTGGTTTTTCCACGGGTGCTGTTTTCACCCGTGCGTAATTGATTACCGTTTATTGTTGGTCAAGTGTATTGTTACCTTGTGCCTTTATTTTGAGTAAAGTACGTTACTCACTCATTCTGCTCTCCTGCGCCTGACTTCATGCACCAGCTACACCCACCTTCTGACACATTTACAAAATATCCTACAACACTCTACTCAGCAAATTGGATGTTGTTTATCACAGTGCCATCCATTTTGTCACCAAAGCCCCATATACTACCCACCACTGCGACCTGTATGCTCTCGTTGGCTGGCCCTCGCTACATATTCGTCGCAGACAGATAGCCTGGCTCCAGGTCATCTCCAGGTCATCTCCAGGTCAAAGCCCCATATACTACCCACCACTGCGACCTGTATGCTCTCGTTGGCTGGCCCTCGCTACATATTCGTCGCAGACAGATAAACCCACTGGCTCCAGGTCATCTATAAGTCTTTGCTAAGTATAGCCCCGCCTTATCTCAGCTCACTGGTCACCATAGCAGCACCCACCCGTAGCACGCGCTCCAGCAGGTATATTTCACTGGTCATCCCCAAAGCCAACATCTTCTTTGGCCGCCTTTCCTTCCAGTTCTCTGCTGCCAATGACTGGAACGAATTGCAAAAATTACTGAAGCTGGAGACTTATATCTCCCTCACTAACTTTAAGCATCAGCTATCAGAGCAGCTTACCGATCAGGGTACCTGTACACAGCCCATCTGTAAATAGCATACCCAACTACCTCATCCCCATACTGTTAATTATTTGTTTGCTCTTTTTCACCCCATTATCTCTACTTGCTCATCATCATCTGCACATCTATCACTCCAGTGTTAATGCTAAATTGTAATTATTTTGCCACTATGGCCTATTATTGCCTTACCTCCCTAACCTTACTACATTTGCACACACTGTACATAGAGTTTTCTATTGTGTTATTGACTGTACGTTTGTTTATCCCATGTGTAACTCTGTGTTGTTGTTTTTGTCGCATTGCTTTGCTTTATTTTGGCCAGGTCACCGTTGTAAATGAGAACTTGTTCTCAGCTGGCCTACCTGCTTAAATAAAGGTTAAATAAATAAATAAATACAATTAAGATACAGTGGCAAGAAAAAGTATGTGATCCCTTTGGAATTACCTGGATTTCTGCATAAATTGGTCATCAAATTTGATCTGATCTTCATCCAAGTCACAACAATAGACAAACACAGTGTGCTTAACCTAATATCACACAAATGATTGTATTTTTCTTCTCTATATTGAAAACATAATTTCAACATTCAGTGTAGGTTGGGAAAAGAATGTGAACTTCAAGGCTAATGAATTCTCCAAAAGCTAAATGGAGTCAGGAGTCATCTAACCTGGAGTCCAATCAATGAGATGTTGGTTAGAGCTGCCTTTCCCTATAACAAACACTCACAAAATTTGAGTTTGCAATTCACAAGAAGCATTGCCTGATGTGAACCATACCTCAAACAAAAGAGATCTCAGAAGACCTAAGATTAAGAATTGTTGACTTGCATAAAGCTGGAAAGGTTTACAAAAGTATCTCTAAAAGCCTTGATGTTCATCAGTCCAAGGTAAGACAAATTGTCTATAAATGGAGAAAGCTCAGCATGTTGCTACTCTCCCTAGGAGTGGGCGTCCTGCAAATACGACTGCAAGAGCACAGCACAGAATGCTCATTGAGGTTAATAAGAATCCTAGAGTGTCAGCTAAAGACTTACAGAAATCTCTGGAACATGCTAACATCTCTGTTGACGAGTCTACGATAAGTAAAACACGAAACAAGAATGGTGTTCATGGGAGGACACCATGGAAGAAGCCACTGCTGTCCCCCAAAAATATTGCTGCACGTCTGAAGTTTGCAGAAGTGCACCTGGATGTTCCTCAGCGCCACTGGTGAAATATTCTGTGGACAGATGAAACTACAGTTGAGTTGTTTGGAAGGAACACAACACTATGTGTGGAGAAAAAAAGGCATAGCACACCAACATCAAAACATCATCCCAACTGTAAACTATGGTGGAGGGTGCATCATGGTTTGGGGCTGGTTTGCTGCCTCAGGGCCTGGACAGCTTGCTATCGTTGACGGAAAAATTAATTCCCAGGAGAATGTTAGGCTATCTGTCCGCCATTTGAAGCTCAACAGAAGTTGGGTGATGCAACAGGACAACGACCCAAAACACAGAAGTAAATCAACAACAGAATGGCTTTAACAGAAGAAAATATGCCTTCTGGAGTGGCCCAGTCAGAGTCCTGACCTCAACCCGATTGAGATGCTGTGGCATGATTTCAAGAGAGCAGTTCACACCAGACATCCCAAGAATATTGCTGAACTGAAACAGTTTTGTAAAGAGGAATGGTCCAAAATTCCTCCTGACGGTTGTGCAGGTCTGATCCACAACTACTACAAATGTTTGGTTGAGGTTATTGCTGCCAAAGGAAGGTCAATCAGTTATTAAATTCAAGGGTTCACATACTTTTTCCACCCTGCACTGTGAATGTTTATACAGTGTGTTCAATGAAGACATAAAAACGTATAATTGTTTGTGTGTTATTAGTTTAAGCAAACTGTGTTTGTCTATTGTTGTGACCTAGACAAAGATAAGATCAAATTCTATGACTAATTTATGCAGAAATCAAGGTATTTCCAAAGGGTTCACATACTTTTTCTTGCCACTGTATATCTGTCTCTGTAACATACAGGCCTTAAGATATATCTGTTTCTGTAACATACAGGCCTTAAGATATATCTGTTTCTGTAACAGTTTTGTGAAATAGGGGTTCTATATTCTATCACAGCTGGGTGAGTGGGATAATTCCTGCCTATTTCCCCAGCAGTAGCAGGCAGCTCTGCTCTGCTCTGAGCTGTGAGCCATGTCTAAAGTCTAGTGTCACCAGCCCTGCCTGTAACCTTGGAGATGGATTCCAGCAGCACTGCAGGGCCACCATGCTAATCAATGACAAACTAGCGAGCCAGCGGACGGCAAGAGAGGAGGGTCACCAACCATACATACATACAGCCCTGCAATTGGAATGTTATATGCGGGAGGTTTCAAACATGATTGCTTCAGTTTGGGAATTCCTGCTGGCTTTGCTTGGACCAGGGATGTAGAATATGTGAAGGGATGAAAAAAATGTGTAGGTTTTGAAATAGCCTATTTCTTACCAGTCTTACCAATACTAATATGTGTGGCACTGATTTCTGCCTGTGCACTGGGTTCAATGCAATGCAGCAGATTTTGTGTGTGTGTGTGTCCGTGTGTGAGAGCATAAATTGTTGATGTAATTTACTTCTTGTTAATCTACAATTTGGTTATCCCAACTGCTCCCAACTGTTAGAATGCTGCCCACTCAAGGCTGTGCATTCGTAAGACGCGTGCGTGCTTGCGTGTGTCCTCTGCGGATTCTTTGTCTGACCCTCCAACAGAGCATCGCCCGTTCTCTTCCACCCTCTCGCTCCACCCTCTCGCTTCCACCATCTCTCTTCCACCCGCTCTCTTCCATCCGTTCTCTTCCACCCTCTCTCTTCCACAAGATCTCTTCCACCCTCTCGCTTCCACCATCTCTCTTCCACCCGCTCTCTTCCATCCGTTCTCTTCCACCATCTCGCTTCCACCCTCTCGCTTCCACCATCTCTCTTCCACCCACTCTCTTCCATCCATTCTCTTCCACCCTCTCTCTTCCATAAGATCTCTTCCACCCTCTTTCTTCCACTGTCTCTCTCTTTCTTACTTTCCTCTCTAACACTGCCTCCCTAACCTTAGGCCACAGCTAGCCACGCACCTCTCCACTAACCAAACCACATCCCTGTACTCTATCCATCTATCCACCTGTGGATCATGCAGCAATCTATATATACACACCACCACACCAATATCTGTGCTCAACTTGGCCTCAGAGCATTCGTATTTTTCTGTATTCAATTTGAGACACTAATTTAGTATGATATGTTTTGTTTCATATGGTATGTATTAATTTGTGGATGTCCATCACCCATTTCGTATGATATGTTACAAATTTGCTAAATGTACAATAAGTTACAAAATTGCAAAACGTACAATATGTTATGCATTTGCAAAACAAATAATATGTTATGAATTCTAACTAGGTAACTAGGTGGCTAACTTTAGTTGGCTCGCTAACGCTAGCTAGGCTAGAGGTTAGGGTTAGGTTTAAGTTTAAGAGTTGAGATTCTAATTCACAACCTTTGGGTAGCTAGACGTTTGCGTAATACGCCCACCCATCCACCCCGACCAACCACCCTCATTTTTGGGCTATGCCATCTGTCTTATGTAACCATACCAAGCATGGGGTATGGGGCGGCAGGTAGCCTAGTGGTTAGAGCGTTGGGCCAGTAACCAAAAGGTTGCTGGATCGAATTCCCGAGCTGACAAGGTAAAAATCTGTTGTTCTGCCCCTGAACAAGGCAGTTAACCCACTGTTCCCTGGTAGGTCGTCATTGTAAATAAGAATTTGTTCTTAACTGACTTACCTAGTTAAATAAAGGTTAAAAAAGTTTTTTTTAACATATCATACTAAATGGAGCTAGGATTTACAGACAGAATAATACGAAATGCTCTGAGACCAGGTTGCTGTGCTCTGTCTCTATCCACCACACTCATATCTGTATTCTGTCTCTAACCTAGATGGATGTGGAGCAGCTAGCACTGTGACACACTGATTATATGGCACAGTGAAAACAACCCCTGCTGCTGCTGTGAGGGAGCAGCTACCTAGTGGAGAGCTAATTGCAGGAGAGTGATGGGGACCATATCCATCTCTACTATGCTTGCTTCAGCCTCTAATGCAGTTAGCTGGCATGTTCCCCTCCAGCTCAATTGCATTATGTTTTTTATTTTTTTATTTGCATTTAATTTAGCCCCTGCAAAATGAAACGGTCTCAGGAAAAATAGCTAATGAGTGAGAAGTGATATTGAAATGTGCATGTGTTGGAATGCTGTTTATTAACGGGAGGGTGACAACAGCTTACAGTGATGTAGACCAACTATAACACATAAACACACACACATGCACACATGCACACACACCCTCACACATACACAAACACGTACATACACACACACACACACACACACACACACACACACACACACACACACACACACACACACACACACACACACACACCACCACAAAAGCAGTTACAGCAGTAGGAGTAGCAGTAGTTGTAGTAGTAGTAGCAGTAATAGTAGTAGTAGTAGTAGTAGTAGTAGTAGTAGCAGCAGCAGTAATAGTAGTTGTAGTAGTAGTAGTAGTGTAGTAGTAGTAGTAGTAATAGCAGTAATAGTGGTAGTAGCAGTAGCAATAGTTACAGTAATAGTAGTTGTGGTAAATGTAGTAGAGGTAGTAGTAATAGCAGCAGTAGTAGTAACGGTAGTGGTATTTGTAGTAGTTGTAGTAACTGTATTTGTAGTAGTAGTAGTAGTAGTAGTAGTAATATTAATGGTAATAGTAGCAGTAGTTGTAGTAGTTGTAGTAGTAGTAGCAGTAGTAACAGCAGTAGTAGTAGTAGTAGCAGTAGTTGTAGTGGTAGTATTAGGAGGAGTAACATTAGCAGTAGTAGCAGTAGAAGTAGTAGCAGTAGTAGTAGTAGCATTACTAGCAGTAGTAGTAGTGGTAACAGCAGTAATAGCAGTAGTAGCAGTAGTAGCAGCAGTAATAGAAGTAGTAGTAGAAGTAGTGGTGGTAGTAGTAGTAATAGTAGTGGTAATAGTAGCAGTAGCTGTAGTAGTTGTAGCAGTAATAGCAGTAGCAGTAGTAGTAGTGGTGGTAGTAGTAGTAATAGTAGTGGTAATAGTAGCAGTAGCTGTAGTAGTTGTAGCAGTAATAGCAGTAGCAGTAGTAGTAGTAGAAGTGGTAGTAACAGCAGTAATAGTAGTTGTAGTAGTAGCAGCAGTTATATCAGAAGGAGTAGTAGTAGTAGTGGTAGTAGTAGCAGTAATAGTAGTAGGTGAAGTTGTAGTAGTAATTGCAGTAATAGTAGGAGTATTAGTAGTAATAGTATCAGTAATAGTAGTAGTGGTAGCAGTAGTAGAGGTAGTAGTAGTAGCAGTAATAGAAGTGGCAGTGGTAGTAGTAATAGCAGCAGTAGTAGTAATGGCAGTAGTAGTGGTGGTAATAGTATTAGTAGTAGTAGTAGTATTAGTATTAGTAGTATTAGTAGTAGTAGTAATATTAGTAGTAGCAACAGTAATAGCAGTAGTAGTTGCAGTAACAGTAGTTGCATTAGTATTAGTAGTAATTGTAGTAGTAGTAGCAGTAATAGCAGTTGTAGTAGTAGTAGAAGTGGTAGGAACAGCAGTAATAGCAGTAGCAGCAGCAGTTACAGCAGTAGGAGTAGTAGTAGCAGTAATAGTAGTAGCAGTAATAGCAGTAGTAGTAGTAGTAGCAGTAATAGTAGTTGTAGTATTAGTAGTATTAGCAGTAATAGTGGTAGTAGCAGTAGCAATAGTAGCAGTAATAGTGGTAGTAGCAGTAGCAATAGTAGCAGTAATAGTAGTTGTGGTAACTGTAGTAGAGGTAGTAGTGGTAGCAGTAGTAGAAGTTGTAGTGGTAGTAGTAAAAGCAGCAGTAGTGGTAACGGTAGTAGTATTTGTAGTAGTAGTTGTAGTAACTGTATTAGTAGTAGTAGTAGTAGTAGTGGTAATTGTATTAGTAGTAGTTTTAGAAGCAGTAGTAGTAGTAGTAGCACTAGACGTAGTAGTAGTAGTAGTAGTAGTAGCAGTAATAGCAGTTGTAGTAGTAGTAGTAGAAGTGGTAGGAACAGCAGTAACAGCAGTAGTAGTAGTAGCAGCAGTTACAGCAGTAGGAGTAGAAGTAGCTGTAGTAGTCGTAGCAGTAATAGCAGTAGTAGTTGTAGTAGTAGTAGTAGTAGTAGTAGTAGTAGTAGCAAGAATAGTAGTTGTAGTTGTCACGAGCGGAATGAACAGTTTAAGGAGTGAGTCAAGCGCAGGAGACTGAGGTCCGTGAGAACAAACTTAATTTAATAAATCCACGGGCAAGATTCATATACAGCTGGGAGCATAACAGTCAGAAAAAATGACTAAAAGAAGCTCCGCTCAAAAGGCAGACGGTGCGCAGCCCGGCAACCCTAATGCCTATATAATAGAAGTAACACCACACGTAACAACGAACAATCCCGCACAAATCCTAGCTAAACACAGACAGACTAAATACCCCCCCACTAATGACAAACACAAAACAGGTGCAATCAACAAACAGACATAACTAATAGACACTGAAACACAGATCGGTGGCAGCTAGTAGGCCAACGACGACCGCCGAGCGCCGCTCGACCGAGGAGAGGCGCCACCTTCTGTGGATGTTGTGACAGTAGTAGTAGTAATAGCAGTGATAGTGGTAGTAGCAGTAGCAATAGTATCGGTAATAGTATTAGGAGGAGTAACATTATTAATAGCGGTAGTTGCAGTAGTAGTAGTAGCATTAATAGCAGTAGTAGTAGTAGTAGTCGTAGTGGTAACAGCAGTAACAGCAGTAGTATCAATAGTAGTAGCGGTAATTGTATTAGTAGTAGTTTTAGAAGTAGTAGTAGTAGTAGTAGCACTAGAAGTAGTAATAGTAGCAGTAATAGCAGTTGTAGTAGTAGTAGTAGAAGTGGTAGGAACAGCAGTAACAGCAGTAGTAGTAGTAGCAGCAGTTACAGCAGTAGGAGTAGTAGTAGCTGTAGTAGTCGTAGCAGTAATAGCAGTAGTAGTTGTAGTAGTAGTAGTAGTAGTAGCAAGAATAGTAGTTGTAGTAGTAGTAGTAATAGCAGTGATAGTGGTAGTAGCAGTAGCAATAGTATCGGTAATAGTATTAGGAGGAGTAACATTATTAATAGCAGTAGTTGCAGTAGTAGTAGTAGCATTAATAGCAGTAGTAGTAGTAGTCGTAGTGGTAACAGCAGTAATAGCAGTAGTATCAATAGTAGTAGCGGTAATAGAAGTAGCAGAAGTAGTAGTGGCAGCAGTAATAGTATATATATATATTTTTTCTTCCACCTTTATTTAACCAGGTAGGCTAGTTGAGAACAAGTTCTCATTTACAACTGCGACCTGGCCAAGATAAAGCAAAGCAGTTCGACACACATCAACACGGAGTTACACATGGAATAAACAAACATACAGTCAATAATACAGTAGAAAAGTATATATACAGTGTGTGCAAATGAGGTAAGATAAGGGAGGTAAGACAATAAATAGGCCATGGTGGCGAAGTAATTACAATATACCAATTGAACACTGGAATGATAGATGTGTCGAAGATGGATGTGCAAGTGGAGATACTGGGGTGCAAAGGAGCAAGATAAATAAATAAATACAGTATGGGGATGAGGTAGTTGGATGGGCTATTTACAGATGAGCTGTGTACAGGTGCAGTGATCTGTGAGCTGCTCTGATAGCTGGTGCTTAAAGCTAGTGAGGGAGATATGAGTTTCCAGCTTCATTGATTTTTGCAGTTTGTTCCAGTCATTGGCAGCAGAGAACTGGAAGGATAGGCGGCCAAAGTAGGAATTGGCTTTGGGGGTGACCAGTGACCACCTGCTGGAGCGCGTGCTATGGGTGGGTGCTGCTATGGTGACCAGTGAGCTGAGATAAGGCGGGGCTTTACTTAGCACAGACTTGTAGATGACCTGGAGCCAGTGGGTTTGGCGACGAGTATGAAGCAAGGGCCAGCCAGCGAGAGCATACAGGTCGCAGTGATGGGTAGTATATGGGGCTTTAGTGACAAAACGGCTGGCACTGTGATAGACTGCATCCAATTTGCTGAGTAGAGTGTTGGAGGCAATTTTTTTAGATGACATCGCTGAAGTCGAGGATCGGTAGGATGGTCAATTTTACGAGGGTATGTTTGGCAGCATGAGTGAAGGATGCTTTGTTGCGAAATAGGAAGCCGATTCTAGATGTATTTTTGGATTGGAGATGTTTAATGTGAGTCTGGAAGGAGAGTTTACAGTCTAACCAGATACCTAGGTATTAGTAGTTGTCCACATATTCTAAGTCAGAACCGTCCAGAGTAGTGATGCTGGACGGGCGGGCAGGTAGGGGCAGAGATCGGTTGAAGAGCATGCATTTAGTTTTACTTGCATTTAAGAACAGTTGGAGGCCAAGGAAGGAGAGCTGTATGGCATTGAAGCTCGTCTGGAGGTTAGTTAATACAGTGTCCAAAGAAGGGCCAGAAGTATACAGAATGGTGTCTTCTGCGTAGAGGTTGATCAGAGAATCACAATAGAAGCAGTAGTAGTAGTTATAGTAGTATTATTATTATTAGTAGTAGTTGCAGTAACAGTAGTTAGTAGCAGTATTGGTTTTAGTATTAGTAGAAGTAGCAGTAGTAGTAGTGGTAGTAGTAGTAGTAATTGTAGTAGTAGTAGTGGTCAAAGTAGTAGCTGCAATTGCAGTAGTGGTAGTAGTAGTAGTAGTAGTAGTAGTTGTAGTAGTAGTAGTAGCAGCAATAATAGAAGTAGCACTAATAGCAGTAATATCAGTAGTAGTAGTTGCATTAATAGCATCAGCAGTAGTAGTAGTAGCAGTAGCAGTAATAGCAGTAGTAGTAGCAGTAACAGCAGTAGTAGAAGTAGCAGTAATAGCAGGAGTAGTAGTAGTAGTTGTAGTAGTAGTAGTTGTAGTAGTAGTAATAGTGGTTGTAACAGCGGTAATATCAGTAGTAGTATCAGCAGTAATAACAGTATTAGTAGAAGTAGTAATAGTAGCAGTAATAGTAGTAGTATTAGTAGTTGTAGTAGCAGCAGTAGTAGTAGTCGTAGTAGTATTAGTTGTAATAGCAGTAAAAGTAGCAGTAGTAGTAGCAGTAGCATTAGCAGCAGTACCATAAGCAGTAGAATTAGTAGTAATAGTAGCAATAGTAGTAGCATGGCAGCAGTAGTAGTAGTAGCAGTCGTAACATTAATAGTAGTAGTTGCATTAGAAGTAGCAGTAGCAGGAATAGTAGAAGTTGTAGTAGTAGTAGTTGTAGTACTAGTAGTTGTAGTAGTAGTTGTAGTAGTAGTAATAGTAGTTGAAACAGTAATAGCAGCTGTAGTAGTTGTAGTGGTAGTAGTTGAAGTAGTTGTAGCAGTAATAGCAGTAGCAGTAGTAGTAGTAGTAGTTGTAGTAGTTGTATCAGTAGTAGCTGAAGTAGAAGTGGTAGTAGTAGAAGTTGTAGTTGTGGTCATAGTAGTAGTCATAGTAGTAGTAGTTGCAGTAACAGTGGTTGTAGCAGTATTAGTATTTGTATTAGTAGTAGCAGCAGTAATATCAGTAGCAATAATAGCAGTAGTAGCAGTAGCAGTAACAGCAGTAGTGGTAGTAGCAGTAATAGCATTAGCAGTAGTAGTAGTAGTATTAGCACTAATAGCAGTAGTAGCAGTAATTGCAGAAGTAGTAGTAGTAGTAGTACTAGTAGTTGTAGTAGTAGTAGTAGTAGTAGTAATAGATGTAGCGGTAATAGCAGTAATAGTAGTGGTATAAGTAGTAGTAGTAGTAGTAGTAGTAGCGGTTATAGTAGTAGTAGCAGTAGTAGTGGTAGCAGTAATAGCAGTAGTAATAGTAGTAGTAGTAGTAGTAGTGGAAGTAACAGCAGTAATAGCAGTAGTAGTAGTACCATTAGTAATATCAGTAGAATCAGTAGTAGTAATAGTATTAGTAGTAGTAGTAGTAGCAGTAGTAGTAGTAGTAGTAGTAGTAGTAGCAGTAATAGTAGCTGTAGTAGTAGTAGTAGTAATTGCAGTAAAAGTACTAGTAATAGTAGTAGTAGCAGTAATATAAGTAGTAGTGGTAGCAGTAATAGCTGTAGTAATAGTAGTAGTAGTAGTGGAAGTAACAGCAGTAATAGCAGTAGTAGTAGTACCATTAGTTATATCAGTAGAATCAGTAGTAGTAATAGTAGCAGTAGTAGTAGTAGTATCAGTAGTAGTAGTAGTAGTAGTAGTAGTAGTAGTAGTAGTAGCAGTAATAGTAGCTGTAGTAGTAGTAGTAGTAGTAGTAATTGCAGTAAAAGTACTAGTAATAGTAGTTGTAGCAGTAATATTAGTAGTAGTTGTAGTAGTAGTGGTAGTGACAGATGTAGAAGTATTACCAGCGGTTATATCAGTAGTAGTAGTAGTAGTAGTAGTAGTAGTAGTAAAAGTAACAGTAAAAGTAGTAGTTGTAGTAGCAGTAGTAGTAGCAGTAGGAGTAGTAGTAGTAGAAGTAATAGTAGCTGTAGTAGTAGTAATAGTAGTAATCACAGTAAAAGTAGTAGTAGTAGCAGTAATATTAGTGGAAGTAGTTGTAGTAGTAGTAGCAGTAATTGCAGTAGAAGTAGTAGTAGTGGTAGTAGTAGTAGCAGTAGTCGTTTGAAGTAATAGCGGTAGTAGTAATAGCTGTAATAGCAGTAGCAGTAACAGTATTCGTAGCAGTAGCAGTAGTTCTAGCAGTAGTAGTAGCAGTAGCATTAGCAGCAGTACCAGAAGCAGTATAATTAGTAGTAATAGTAGCAATAGTAGTAGCAAGGCAGCAGTAGTGGTAGTAACATTGATAGTAGTATTAGTGTTAGTAGTAGTAGTAGAAGTATTAACAGTAGTAGAAGTAGTAGCAGTAATAGCAGAAGAAGAAGTAGTAGTAGTAGTAGTGGTAGTAGTAGTAGTAGTAGTAGTAGTAGTAGTAGCAGTTGAAGCAGTAATATTAGCTGTAGTAGTAGTAGTAGTAGTAGTAGTAGTAATCGCAGTAAAAGGAGTAGTAGTGTCAGTAATATTAGTAGTACTAGTTGTAGTTGTAGTAGCAGTAATTGCAATAGAAGTAGTAGAAGTGGTAGTAGTAGAAGCGGTAGCAGTAGTCGTTGAAGTAATAGCGGTAGCAGTAATAGCAGTAATAGCAGTAGCAGTAACAGTAGTCGTAGCAGTAGTACTAGCAGTAGTAGCAGTAGTAGTAGCAGGTGTAGTAGTAGTAGTAGTTGAAGCAGTAAAATTAGTTGTTGTAGTATTAGTAGAGGTTGCAGTAGTAGTTGTAGTAGTAGTAGCAGTAATAGCAGTAATAGCCGTAGTGGTAATAGTAGTAGTGGTAGTAGTGGTTGTAGTAGTAGTAGTAGTAATCGTAGTAGTAGTAATTGTTGCAGTGGTAGTAGTAGTTGTAGTAGTAGTAGTTGTAGCAGTAATAGCAGAAGTAGGAGTGGTAGGAGTAGTAGTTGAAGCAGTAATAGGAGTTGTAGTAGCAGTAGAAGTTGTTGTAGTAGTAGTAGTAGTTGCAGTAACAGTAGAAGTAGCAGTATTAGTATCAGTAGTAAAAATAGTAGTAGTAGTAGTAGTAGTAGTAGTAGCAGTAATATTAGCAGTAGATGTAGTAGTAGTAGTAACCGCAGTAACATTAGTAGTAGCAGTAATATTAGTAGTAGTAGTTGTAGTAGTAGTAGCAGTAATTGCAGTAGAAGTAGTTGTAGTGGTAGTAGCAGTAGCAGAATAGCAGTAGCAGAAATAGCAGTAGTAGCAGTATCAGTAATATCAGTAGTAGTAGTAGCGGTAAATGCAGTAGCAGTAATTGAAGTAGATGTACTGGCAGTAGCAGTAACAGTAGTCATAGCAGTAGCAGTAGCAGTAGTACTAGCAGTATCAGTAGTAGTTACAGTAGAATTAGCAACAGTACCAGAAGCAGTAGAATTAGTAGTAATAGTAGCAATAGCAGTAGCATGGCAGCAGTAGTAGTAGTAGTTGTAACATTAATAGTAGTAGTACCGTTAGTAGTAGTAGAAGTAGTAACAGTAGTAGTAGTAGTAGTAGCAGTGATAGCAGAAGTAGTAGTAGTGGTATTGTAGTTGTAGTAGTAGTAGTAGTAGTAGTAGTAGCAGGTGTTGTAGTTGTAGTAGTTGAAGCAGTAATAGCAGTTGTAGTAGTAGTAGCAGTTATAGCAGTAATAGCAGTAGTGGTTGTAGTAGTAGTGGTAGTAGTAGTGGTAGTAGTAGTAGCGGTAGCAGTAGTCGTTGAAGTAAGAGCGGTAGCAGTAATAGCAGTAATAGCAGTAGCAGTAACAGTAGTCGTAGCAGTAGCATTAGTAGTAGTAGAAGCAGTAATAGCAGTAGTAGTTGTAGTTGTTGAAGCTGAAATAGCAGTAGTAGTAGTAGTAGTAGTAGCAGTAATAGTAGTAGTTTCAGTAGGAGTAGTAGCAGTAATAGCAGCAGTAGTAGTAGTAGCAGTAGTAGTAGTAGCAGTTATAGCAGAAGTAGTAGTAGTGGTATTTGTAGTTGTAGTAGTAATAGTAGTAGCAGGTGTTGTAGTAGTTGAAGCAGTAATAGCAGTTGTAGTAGTAGTAGCAGTTATAACAGTAATAGCAGTAGTGGTTGTAGTAGTAGTGGTAGTGGTAGTGGTAGTAGTAGTAGCGGTAGCAGTAGTCGTTGAAGTAAGAGTGGTAGCCGTAATAGCAGTAATAGCAGTAGAAGTAACAGTAGTCGTAGCAGTAGCAGTAGTAGTAGTAGAAGCAGTAATAGCAGTAGTAGTTGTAGTTGTTGAAGCTGAAATAGCAGTAGTAGTAGTAGCAGTAATAGTAGTAGTTTCAGTAGGAGTAGTAGCAGTAATAGCAGCAGTAGTAGTAGTAGTAGTAGTAGTAGTAGTGGTGGTGGTGTTTGAAACAGCAGTAATAGCAGTAGTAGTAGAAGTAGCAGTAATAGTGGTAGAAGTAGTAGTAGTATTAGTAGTAGTAGTAGTTGTAGTAGTAGCAGTAATAGCAGTGGCAGTAGCAGTAGTAGTAGTAGTAGTAGTTGCATCAACAGAAGTAGTAGCAGCAGAAGTAGTAGTAGTAGTAATAGTAGTGGTAGTAGCTGTTGTAGAAACATTAATAGTAGTTGTAGTAATGGTAGTAAAAGTAGCAGTAATTGCAGTATTAGTAGTAGCATCGTTAGTAGTAGTAGTTGTAGCAGTAATAGCAGCAGCAGTATTAGCAGTAATATCAGTTCCAGTAATATCAGTAGTAGTAGTAGCAGTAATAGCAATAGTAGTTGAAGAAGTAGTAGTAGTAGTAGTAGCAGTAGTAGCAGTAATTGTAGTAGTAGTAGTAGTAGCGGTATTAATAGTATTAGTAGTATTAGTGGTAGTAGAAGCAGTAGTAGTAGTAGCAGTAGTAGTAGTAGTGGTAGTATTAGTAGTAGCAGTTGTAGTAGTAGAAGTAGTAGTAGAAGTAGTAGTAGTAGTAGCGGTAATTGTTGTAGTTTCAGTAGTAGTAGAATCAGTAATATCAGTAGTAGTAGTATTAGTAGTGGTAGTAACTGCAGTAATAGCAGCACTAGTAGTAGTAGTAGTAGTAGCAGAAATACAGGTACTAGTAGTAGTAGTAGTAGTAGTAGTAGCAGTAATAGCAGTAGTAATGGTAGTAGTAGTAGTAGTACTTGCAGTAACGGTAGTAGTGTCAGCAGTAGTAGTAGTAGTAGTAGTAGTAATAGTAGCGGTAGTAGTTGTTGTAGTAACAGTAATAGTAGTAGTTGTAGTGGTAGTAGTAGTAGTAGCAGTAATTGCAGTAGAAGTAGTAGTAGCAGCATCATTAGTAGTAGTAGTAGTAGTAGCAGTAATAGCAGTAGCAGTAATAGCAGTAATAGCAGTTGCAGTAATAGCAGTAGTAGCAGTAATAGCAATAGCAGTTGAAGAAGTAGTAGTAGTAGTAGTAGAAGTAGCAGTACTTTTTGTAGTGGTAGTAGTAGCATTAATATTATTATTATTATTAGTAGTAGTATTAGTAGTTGTTGTAGTAACAGTGATAGTAGTAGTTGCAGTGGTAGTAGAAGCAGAAATAGCAGTAGTAGCAGTAATATCAATAGCAGTTGAAGAAGTAGTAGTAGTGGTAGTAGAAGTAGCAGTAATTTTAGTAGTAGTAGTAGTAGTAGTAGTAGCATTATTATTATTATTATTATTAGTAGTAGTATTAGTAGTTGTTGTAGTAACAGTAATAGTAGTAGTTGTAGTGGTAGTGGTAGTAGTAGTAGCAGTAATTGCAGTAGAAGTATTAGTAGTAGTAGCAGCATCATTAGTGGTAGTAGTAGTAGCAGCAGTAATAGCAGTAGCAGTAATAGCAGTAATAGCAGTTGCAGTAATAGCAGTGGTAGTAGTAGCAGTAATAGCAGTAGTAGCAGTAATAGCAATAGCAGTTGAAGAAGTAGTAGTAGTAGTAGTAGTAGAAGTAGCAGTAATTTTAGTAGTAGTAGTAGCATTATTATTATTATTATTATTAGTAGTAGTAGTATTATTAGTAGTTGTAGTAGCGGTAATAGCAGCAGTAGTAGGGGTAGTAGTAGTATCAGTAATTGCAGTAGAAATAGTAGTTGTAGTAGTAGCAGTAGTAGTAGTAGTATTAGTAGTAGTAGCAGTAATAGCAGTAGCAGTAATATCAGTAGCAGTAATAGCAGTAGTAGTAGTAGGAGTAATAGTAGTAATAGCAGTTATTGCAGTAGTAGTAGTAGTAGTAGTAGTAGTAGTAGTAGTTGAAGTAAGAGCATTAGCAGTAGTAGTAGTAATAGCAGTAGTAGTATTAGTAGTTGTAGTAGTAGTAGTAGTTGTAGCAGTAATATCAGTCGTAGCAGTAGTAGTAGTAGCAGTAAGAGCAGTAGTAGTAGTAGTAATAGCAGTAGTAGTAGTACTAGCAGTAGTAGCAGTAGTAGTAGTAGTAGTAGTAGTAGTAACAGCAGTAATATCAGTGGTATTATTGGTAGTAAATTGTAGCAGTAATGATCTCAGTAAATGAATAAACGTCCCTTTTACAGGACCCTGTCTTTCAATGATAATTTGTAAAAACCCAAATAACTTCAGATCTTCATTGTAAAGGGTTTAAACACTGTTTCCCATGCTTGTTCAATGAACCACAAACATTTAATGAACATGCACCTTTGGAACGGTCGTTAAGACACTAACAGCTTACAGACGGTAGGCAATTAAGGTCACAGTTATGAAAACTTAGGAAACTAAAGAGGCCTTTCTACTGACTCTGAAAAACACCAAAAGAAAGATGCCCAGCGTCCCTGCTCATCTGCGTGAACGTGCCTTCGGCATGCTGCAAGGAGGTATGAGGACTGCAGATGTGGCCAGGGCAATAAATTGCAATGTCCGTACTGTGAGACGCCTAAGACAGCGCTACAGGGAGACAGAACGGACAGCTGATCGTCCTCGCAGTGGCAGACCACGTGTAACAACACCTGCACAGGATCGGTACATCCAAACATCACACCTGCGGGACAGGTACAGGATGGCAACAACAACTGCCTGAGTTACACCAGGAACGCACAATCCCTCCATCAGTGCTCAGACTGTCGTCGAAGGAATGAGTGTTTCACCGAGGTCTGTACTCTGGAGCGGGATCGATTTGGAGGTGGAGGGTCCGTCATGGTCTGGGGCGGAGTGTCACAGCATCATCGGATAGTAGTAGTAGTAGTAGTAGGAGTAGTAGTAACAGCAGTAATAGCAGTAGTATTAGTAGTAGTAGTAGTAGTAGTAACAGCAGTAATAGCAGCAGTAGTAGCAGTAGTAGTAACAGCAGTAATAGCAGTAGTAATAGCAGTGGCAGTAGTATTAGCAGTAGTAGTAGTAGTAGTAGTAGTTGTAGTAGTAGTAGTAATCGGAGTAGTAGCAGTAATATCAGTAGTAGTAGTAGTAGTAGTAGTGTAGTAGTAACAGCAGTATTATTATTATTATTAGTAGTAGTAGAAGTAGCAGTAATAGCAGTAGTAGTAGTATTAGTAGTGTGGTAATTGCAGTAGTAGTAGTATTAGCAGTTGTTGTACCCATGGATTGATCCTATATTGATGTCTGGTTCCTGTTTCTTATGGGTCCTGTCTTTTATTTGTGCGTGTTTCATATGGATCCTGGTAAATGCAGCCTGTCCTGCTGCTGTTTAATACTGTACTAGAAACTGACTGATTCAACTGGATTATTAATGAAAACAAATTAAATGAAGTCGGCGTATCTTTGAATTCATACTGTAAGTCTTATTGATTCTCAGTGACCAGGCCTGTGTTTGTCACGTATAGGTCTGAATGCTTCATTATTAAGGTGGGACATCGAGAGAGAGAGAAACTCCTCTTCCAGCCTTCGATTAATAATTCAGTTGTCCTGCAATCTCACAGCCATACTGCGTTTGCATGCACACTCTTCCTGGTCGTGACCTGATTTTGCCTGTTTACACAACATTAGATCACAATGCGTCTTTTAATCATCTACTCTTATGAAATGTGGGCAAGATCAGGAAAAAGTCTGCATGTTAGAACCAGGTATAAACAGGGCTACTGACACTGCCCCCTTCTGTCAGGCGGCCCGGCCTGCACGGGTATAAAAATGTTGATCCTAATCACTTCCTAATGACAGCGACTTATGTCCTTAGCATAGTTGATTTGTTTCCTGGATTTTAAAAGTAGATTATTTTCATGGTACAGACTTAGTGTAAGCCCTTCAGAAACCACAAGCACTGCACTTCAGCCCTGGTTTGGGATTTTAGCCAAACCTAATCAGATTAAAACTCTGTTTTTCTTTCTTTCTCTCTCTCTCTCTCTCTCTCTTTTTCTCTCTCTCTGTCTCTCTGTCTCTCTCTCTCTCTCTCTCTCGGGCACAGGCCGGGTGAAGTGGGACAAAAACAAATTGCTTTTAGTCTGGCCTGACAAGTCAGTGTGGAGGAAATAAAAGGTTGTTTGGAGCAGATTAATTCTCCTTCAGGAGAGGCTGGTGGTGTGGCTGGCTGGCTGGGGCGTGGGGGGGCATCTCCTTCACAGGAGAGGCTGGTGGTGTGGCTGGCTGGCTGGGGCGTGGGGGGGGCATCTCCTTCACAGGAGAGGCTGGTGGTGTGGCTGGCTGGCTGGCTGAGGCGTGGGGGGGCATCCTCCCCCTCAGTGTTAGTGAGAGCAGGATGATTTGGGAAGTGAGACGAGTTGAGACGTTTTAGACACAGCCTGTTATAATGGACAAATGGTACAATAAATCCAAACTAAATAAACAGTGGATAGGCCTAATAGACATCAATGGTCTTATTATTTCATTCAGCTCAGTTCAATTCAGTCAAGTTTTATTTACTGCACAGGGCTATTGTTCTGGACAAAGCAGTGGGAACTCCAAACCTAGCACTGCTTCTACAGAGTCCACCGAACGAAGGCCACTTTGAATCTACAGCATATACTGGAACAGCATACGTTTTTTCCTGTGCAGGAAAGGCATGAGTGTTTAGTGAGGCCCTGACTCCTAACCTGTGTGTTTCTGTAGGGTGTCATAAAGTGTTTAGTGAAGCCCTGACTCCTAACCTGTGTGTTTCTGTAGGGTGTCATAAAGTGTTTAGTGAAGCCCTGACTCCTAACCTGTGTGTTTCTGTAGGGAGTCATAAAGTGTTTAGTGAAGCCCTGACTCCTAACCTGTGTGTTTCTGTGGGGTGTCATAAAGTGTTTAGTGAAGCCCTGACTCCTAACCTGTGTGTTTCTGTAGGGTGTCATAAAGTGTTTAGTGAAGCCC
Source organism: Salmo salar (assembly GCF_965601325.2). Lineage (NCBI taxonomy): Eukaryota > Metazoa > Chordata > Actinopteri > Salmoniformes > Salmonidae > Salmo > Salmo salar. The sequence goes on along the minus strand of NC_138319.1, from coordinate 26,952,193 downwards.
TGACTCCTAACCTGTGTGTTTCTGTGGGGTGTCATAAAGTGTTTAGTGAAGCCCTGACTCCTAACCTGTGTGTTTCTGTGGGGTGTCATAAAGTGTTTAGTGAAGGCCTGACTCCTAACCTGTGTGTTTCTGTAGGGTGTCATAAAGTGTTTAGTGAAGCCCTGACTCCTAACCTGTGTGTTTCTGTGGGGTGTCATAAAGTGTTTAGTGAAGCCCTGACTCCTAACCTGTGTGTTTCTGTAGGGTGTTATAAAGTGTTTAGTGAAGCCCTGACTCCTAACCTGTGTGTTTCTGTGGGGTGTCATAAAGTGTTTAGTGAAGCCCTGACTCCTAACCTGTGTGTTTCTGTAGGGTGTTATAAAGTGTTTAGTGAAGCCCTGACTCCTAACCTGTGAAGTGTGCTCACTGCTCTGACCTGGATCTGTCGGCATGAATGAAGTGAACAGTACCAGATCAGGCTGAGTGACGGCTCCACAGCCCTTTGTGTCTCAGTGTTACCAAACGAAACCACTCCTGAGAGGCCAGCCCAGACGACACACTCTGTGGAAATCAATCACGTTTACTCCCCAGGGCCCTGCATGGCTTTGGAGCAAAAAGAGAAAGTACAATAGTGATGGAGAAAATAATCAAATCCGTTTTTGCATTGAGAACCAGAATGGACTACTGGTGGAGGGAGAGACAGCCTCGGTTCAGGGCTTGGTGTCACTGAGTGCGACGGGTGTGTGCTCATGCAGCAAATTTAATCAGCCCTGGTCCTATTGATTTTTAACCCTGGAAATATAAGACTAGCAGAAATGGCAGGGAGCACTGATATCCATGGATGTTCTCTCGACTTCTACATCATTTCACTCGTCGTTGGGAGCGTGAACAAACCAATGCTCTTAAAACCGTGTGACGATGTTCAGGTAACACACACAGGGTTTATAGGCACCAGATTGAAAAGACGCTGTGACTCCAATAGCGAGAGAATTCAACTGTATATTTTATTAATATTGCAACTGTTATACTGTGGTATGATTTACTGGGTTAAAGTGGCTCATTCACTCCTTCACTGGATAAATTATGTTCGTGAGATATGAAAACACTATCAGTGGAGAGAAAGTACACACACACAAACACACACATGCGCACAAACACACACACGAACACACACACACACACACAAGCGCACACACACACACACACACACACACACACACACACACACACACACACACACACACACACACACACACACACACACACACACACACACACACACACACACACACACACACCTCACATGCACACATAGACCTGTCAGAAGGAGTCTCTAATGGGAGGCTAAATGGCAGGCCGGGTGGTTGGCTCCTCTGCTGTAGACTCTCTGAATATCACATTGCAGTCAGTCAGGCATTCACATAGCTGACAGACCGGTCCAGTGCTCAAACCTTCAAGGCCTACTCTCTGTCCCTCATGACAGTCCCGTCTCACTGTAATGGCTCATACTGCCATTAAGAACAGGGAGAGAGGGCAGGGGACGTGTGTGTGTGTGCCTGTGTGTCTTACTTTTAGCCATCAGTGTTCAGAGCTCGGGGAAATGGCGTCCATTCATAACCGCACCAACCCTGAATCCTATCTCTCAGAGGGAGAGGGGGACATAAAGGCTGATGCACTGATGTTAAGTTAAAGCTTAATTCAGTTGGCTTGCAGCAATACTATAACCCTGAAAAGAAGAGGGAAGCGTTCAGTTGGAACAGGTCTATTCAGAGGACAAAAAAGCATTGCTATTTTGCTTGCTCACTCAAACTGAAAACTATTCTGAATTTATTAAATAAATAAAACATCTAAAAAGGCTTTTCGACCTTATGCCATAAAGGTTCATGTCAGGCAGGGTTAAGGTTCTGCACGTGTCTATATGGTCAATGTCCGGCCCCAATGTTCCAATCCAATCACAGCTTTGTCCATCTGCTGAAGGTCAGGCTCTAGTTACCATCACAAACACATAAACCACGCCACGCGGCAGGAGGTGATGAAGGATTGTCCCAAAGTGATTTGATAATGTGCCCTATCAGACCTCCATGTGCTACCTATATCTATATCACAAAGCAACCCTTCTCCGTTTCCTACTGCACGCATGTTCCTGAGTGTGAGACAAGAGAGGGATGACAAGGAGGGGTGAAGCGGTTGAGGACCCCAGGTCAGAGAGGAGGGCGTCCAGCTGGTCAATATATCTCAAGATTGACTGGTTTTAGGCCTGTTCTATTGTATTGGATGCGGGGCTATTGTTCTGGGGCTGCATTAAAATGCATGACTTTCTGTCACCGCCATTTACTTGCTAGTTGACCTTATTAGTTAAGGTAAATACATAAAACATGAACTTTACGACCATAAGATAAATGGGTGCATTTGAACAAGAACAGTCATTGAGTCAGGTTGAAATGCAGCAGGCCTATCCAAATCATAATAGATCAAATGCATTACGTAGTATAACACAGTACCAAGCCAATACTCAGCGTCTGCTGGAAAAACATATATTCAGTCGATAAAAATGCAAATGTTTTGACCAAGGAAAATCCCACTGGATGCGGAAGAGAGATAGAGAGAAATAGAAAAGAGCATCAAGGAGAGACAGAGAGAAGGAGAAGGAAAGATTGAGAGAGAGGGAGCGATGATAGTCAGTAATTGAAGACCAACCCTGTCACTGCTGACCTGCAGGGTCCAGGGATGAAATCTATTCCATTTTCTCTCCTTTATCTTAGGACTGACAGATAGACGAGTCCCTGGTCTGACAGGCCTAACCGATGGCTGTCACCCTGTCCAACCTCTCTCAGAGCAGATCAGACCCTTCACCCAGACATGCGCACACACACACACACACAAACACACACAAACTCAGCCTTCACCTGCTCACTTAAGCAGCAATACAGTTGACTTGTGATATAATTTCGAAACAAATAATGTACACATCTGCGTCAACACAGTGAGCGGAACATACAATATTATATTTGCACCATGCATAATGAAGGTGTGAGTGTGCAGCTGCATTTTAAAGCTGCTTTAGAATCTGCTATAATAACAATGATTTAGGGTGCATTTTTCCTCTTACTGTGCAATACCAGAAAAATAGTTGGAGTAGCTTTCCCTTTTTACCCATAAAAATAGTTACACTCTCACTGAAATAACAGCAGGGTAGGATTTATTTTAAGACCCTCTAGTGCCATTCTCTCTCCTAAATAAGAACCTTATTTAGGAGAGAATATAAGAACCTTATTTAGGAGAGACTATAAGAACCTTATTTAGGAGAGACTATAAGAACCTTATTTAGGAGAGAATATAAGAACCTTATTTAGGAGAGACTATAGGAACCTTATTTAGGAGAGAATATAAGAACCTTATTTAGGAGAGACTATAAGAACCTTATTTAGGAGAGACCATAAGAACCTTATTTAGGAGAGAATATAAGAACCTTATTTAGGAGAGAATATAAGAACCTTATTTAGGAGAGAATATAAGAACCTTATTTAGGAGAGACTATAGGAACCTTATTTAGGAGAGAATATAAGAACCTTATTTAGGAGAGAATATAAGAACCTTATTTAGGAGAGAATATAAGAACCTTATTTAGGAGAGAATATAAGAACCTTATTTAGGAGAGAATATAAGAACCTTATTTAGGAGAGAATATAAGAACCTTATTTAGGAGAGACCATAAGAACCTTATTTAGGAGAGAATATAAGAACCTTATTTAGGAGAGAATATAAGAACCTTATTTAGGAGAGACTATAGGAACCTTATTTAGGAGAGACTATAAGAACCTTATTTAGGAGAGACTATAAGAACCTTATTTAGGAGAGAATATAAGAACCTTATTTAGGAGAGACTATAGGAACCTTATTTAGGAGAGAATATAAGAACCTTATTTAGGAGAGACTATAAGAACCTTATTTAGGAGAGACTATAAGAACCTTATTTAGGAGAGAATATAAGAACCTTATTTAGGAGAGACTATAAGAACCTTATTTAGGAGAGAATATAAGAACCTTATTTAGGAGAGACAATAAGAACCTTATTTAGGAGAGACTATAGGAACCTTATTTAGGAGAGACTATAAGAACCTTATTTAGGAGAGACTATAGGAACCTTATTTAGGAGAGAATATAAGAACCTTATTTAGGAGAGACAATAAGAACCTTATTTAGGAGAGAATATAAGAACCTTATTTAGGAGAGACTATAAGAACCTTATTTAGGAGAGACTATAAGAACCTTATTTAGGAGAGAATATAAGAACCTTATTTAGGAGAGACTATAGGAACCTTATTTAGGAGAGAATATAAGAACCTTATTTAGGAGAGACTATAAGAACCTTATTTAGGAGAGACTATAAGAACCTTATTTAGGAGAGAATATAAGAACCTTATTTAGGAGAGACTATAAGAACCTTATTTAGGAGAGAATATAAGAACCTTATTTAGGAGAGACAATAAGAACCTTATTTAGGAGAGACTATAGGAACCTTATTTAGGAGAGACTATAAGAACCTTATTTAGGAGAGACTATAGGAACCTTATTTAGGAGAGAATATAAGAACCTTATTTAGGAGAGACAATAAGAACCTTATTTAGGAGAGAATATAAGAACCTTATTTAGGAGAGAATATAAGAACCTTATTTAGGAGAGACTATAAGAACCTTATTTAGGAGAGACTATAAGAACCTTATTTAGGAGAGAATATAAGAACCTTATTTAGGAGAGACTATAAGAACCTTATTTAGGAGAGAATATAAGAACCTTATTTAGGAGAGAATATAAGAACCTTATTTAGGAGAGAATATAAGAACCTTATTTAGGAGAGAATATAAGAACCTTATTTAGGAGAGACTATAAGAACCTTATTTAGGAGAGAATATAAGAACCTTATTTAGGAGAGAATATAAGAACCTTATTTAGGAGAGAATATAAGAACCTTATTTAGGAGAGAATATAAGAACCTTATTTAGGAGAGACTATAGGAACCTTATTTAGGAGAGAATATAAGAACCTTATTTAGGAGAGAATATAAGAACCTTATTTAGGAGAGACTATAAGAACCTTATTTAGGAGAGAATATAAGAACCTTATTTAGGAGAGAATATAAGAACCTTATTTAGGAGAGAATATAAGAACCTTATTTAGGAGAGAATATAAGAACCTTATTTAGGAGAGAATATAAGAACCTTATTTAGGAGAGAATATAAGAACCTTATTTAGGAGAGAATATAAGAACCTTATTTAGGAGAGAATATAAGAACCTTATTTAGGAGAGAATATAAGAACCTTATTTAGGAGAGACTATAGGAACCTTATTTAGGAGAGAATATAAGAACCTTATTTAGGAGAGACAATAAGAACCTTATTTAGGAGAGAATATAAGAACCTTATTTAGGAGAGACAATAAGAACCTTATTTAGGAGAGACTATAGGAACCTTATTTAGGAAAGACTATAAGAACCTTATTTAGGAGAGACTATAGGAACCTTATTTAGGAGATAATATAAGAACCTTATTTAGGAGAGACTATAAGAACCTTATTTAGGAGAGACAATAAGAACCTTATTTAGGAGAGAATATAAGAACCTTATTTAGGAGAGAATATAAGAATCTTATTTAGGAGAGACTATAAGAACCTTATTTAGGAGAGAATATAAGAACCTTATTTAGGAGAGAATATAAGAATCTTATTTAGGAGAGACTATAAGAACCTTATTTAGGAGAGACTATAAGAACCGTATTTAGGAGAGAATATAAGAACCTTATTTAGGAGAGACTATAAGAACCTTATTTAGGAGAGAATATAAGAACCTTATTTAGGAGAGAATATAAGAAACTTATTTAGGAGAGAATATAAGAACCTTATTTAGGAGAGAATATAATAACCTTATTTAGGAGAGAATATAAGAACCTTATTTAGGAGAGAATATAAGAACCTTATTTAGGAGAGAATATAAGAACCTTATTTAGGAGAGAATATAAGAACCTTATTTAGGAGAGACAATAAGAACCTTATTTAGGAGAGAATATAAGAACCTTATTTAGGAGAGAATATAAGAACCTTATTTAGGAGAGACTATAAGAACCTTATTTAGGAGAGAATATAAGAACCTTATTTAGGAGAGAATATAAGAACCTTATTTAGGAGAGAATATAAGAACCTTATTTAGGAGAGAATATAAGAACCTTATTTAGGAGAGAATATAAGAACCTTATTTAGGAGAGAATATAAGAACCTTATTTAGGAGAGAATATAAGAACCTTATTTAGGAGAGAATATAAGAACCTTATTTAGGAGAGAATATAAGAACCTTATTTAGGAGAGACTATAGGAACCTTATTTAGGAGAGAATATAAGAACCTTATTTAGGAGAGACAATAAGAACCTTATTTAGGAGAGAATATAAGAACCTTATTTAGGAGAGACAATAAGAACCTTATTTAGGAGAGACTATAGGAACCTTATTTAGGAAAGACTATAAGAACCTTATTTAGGAGAGACTATAGGAACCTTATTTAGGAGATAATATAAGAACCTTATTTAGGAGAGACTATAAGAACCTTATTTAGGAGAGACAATAAGAACCTTATTTAGGAGAGAATATAAGAACCTTATTTAGGAGAGAATATAAGAATCTTATTTAGGAGAGACTATAAGAACCTTATTTAGGAGAGAATATAAGAACCTTATTTAGGAGAGAATATAAGAATCTTATTTAGGAGAGACTATAAGAACCTTATTTAGGAGAGACTATAAGAACCGTATTTAGGAGAGAATATAAGAACCTTATTTAGGAGAGACTATAAGAACCTTATTTAGGAGAGAATATAAGAACCTTATTTAGGAGAGAATATAAGAAACTTATTTAGGAGAGAATATAAGAACCTTATTTAGGAGAGAATATAATAACCTTATTTAGGAGAGAATATAAGAACCTTATTTAGGAGAGAATATAAGAACCTTATTTAGGAGAGAATATAAGAACCTTATTTAGGAGAGAATATAAGAACCTTATTTAGGAGAGACAATAAGAACCTTATTTAGGAGAGAATATAAGAACCTTATTTAGGAGAGAATATAAGAACCTTATTTAGGAGAGAATATAAGAACCTTATTTAGGAGAGAATATAAGAACCTTATTTAGGAGAGAATATAAGAACCTTATTTAGGAGAGAATATAAGAACCTTATTTAGGAGAGAATATAAGAACCTTATTTAGGAGAGAATATAAGAACCTTATTTAGGAGAGAATATAAGAACCTTATTTAGGAGAGAATATAAGAACCTTATTTAGGAGAGACAATAGCACTAGAGGGTCTTTAAAATAAATGCTTCACTGCTGTTATTTCATGAAGTACCAGAACACAGAAGCATAGCACCATGCTTCTACACCTACATTGCTTGCTGTTTGGGGATTTAGGCTGGGTTTTTGTACAGCACTTCGTGACATCATCTGAAGGGCTTTATAAATAAATGTGATAGATAGAACAACCCTGGTCTGATGTAGTGGGGAAAACAGTGAATACATTTAAACCCCCAGCCATGCTGTCTCTGCTCTTTGTGTCTTCTCTATTTGTTCTAACGTGGGAGACTATAATCCAGAAAAGCAGATTATACATGTATTAAGTTCCTTAAAATTGCACTGGAACATTTGCACTGGAAATGCAATGGAAGCAGATTATTAAAAAAAATATATCTCACAGAGCTGAACGAGGGGGAATGACATGTCACCACTGTCACGTTCTTGAAAATGAGCGGACCAAGTGAAACAAAAAACAAAACAACAAAACTTACAAAGACCGTGACGTCGTAGTGCCCAAACACATTAACACAAACAATATCCCACAACCCAGGTGGGAACAATTGAGAACTTAAGTATGATCCCCAATCAGAGACAACGATAATCAGCTGCCTCTAACTGGGAACCATACCAAGCTCACCAACATAGAAAATTTAAACTAGAACACCCCCTAGTCACGCCCTGACCTACAACACCATAGAGAACCAAGGGCTCTCTATGGTCAGGGCGTGACAACCACCTGGACATTGTGAATGAAATTCATTTAAATGTTTTTCTGTGAAATAACGCCCAGGTTCAGTCTAAAATTACTCAAATAAAATAACATTTTATAAACAACAGGTGTAGACTAACAGTGAAACACTTACTAATGGGTCCCGATAATGCAGAGAGAAAAATAGAAAAATAATATTAAAAGAAAATAACATGAAGAACAAATGCACAATGAATAAAGGTAACTTGGCTGCACTGCTGTCAGAAAGTATTCACACCCCTAGACTTTTCCCACACTTTGTTGTGTTAATAAGTGGGATTAAAATGGATTTAATTGCCATTATTTGTCAATGATCTACACAAAATACTCTGTAATGTCAAAGTGGAAGAAAGAATTGTAACATTTGTAAAAACAGATTAGATGTTAGAATCACCTTTGGCAGTGATTACACCTGTGAGTCTTCCTGGGCAAGTCTCTAAGAGCTTTCCACACCTGTATTGTGCAACATTGGCCATTATTATTTTCAAAATTCTTCAAGCTCTGTCAAATTAGCTGTTGATCATTGCTAGTAAACCATTTTCAGGTCTTGCAAGATTTTCTAGCAGATTTAAGTCATATCTGTAACTCTGCCACTCAGGAACATTCACTGTCTGCCTGGTAAGCAACTCCAGTGTAGATTTGGCCTTCTGTTTTAGATTATTGTCCTGCTGAAAGGTAAATTCATCTCCCAGCGTCTGGTGGAAATTAGACTGAACCAGGTTTTCCTCAAGGATTTTGCCTGTGCTTAGCTCCATTATTTTTCATGTTTTATCCTGAAAAACTCCCCAGTCCTTAATGATTACAAGCATATCCATAACATGATGCAGCCACCACTATGCTTGAAAATATGCAGAGTGGTACTCAGTAATGTGTTGTAATGGATTTGCCCCATAACAGTTTATATTCAGGACAAAAAGTTAGTTTTTTTGCCACATTTTTAGCAGTATTAATTGAGTGCCTTATTGGATGCATGTTTTGGAATATTTTTATTCTGTACAGGCTTCCTTATTTTCACTCTGTCAATTAGTGTCACACCCTGATCTGTTTCACCTGTCTTTGTGATTGTCTCCACCCCCTCCAGGTGTTGCCCATCTTCCCCATTATCGCCTGTGTATTTATACCTGTGTTCTCTGTTTGTCTTTTGCCAGTTCATCTTGTTTGTACAAGTCAACCAGCGTTTTGTGTCTCAGCACCTGCTTTTTCCAGTCTCTCTTTTCTCTCCCTCCCGGTTTTGACCCTTGCCTGTCCTGACTCTGAGCCCGCCTGCCTGACCACTCTCCCTGCCTCTGAGCCTGCCTGCCGACCTGTACCTTTGCCCCCCTCTGGATTACCGACCTCTGCCTTACCCTGAGCTTTCCTGCCGTCCGGTACCGTTGCCCCATCTCTGGTTTACTGACCCCTGCCTGCCTTGACCTGTCTATTGCCTGCCCTTGTTGGAATATTAAACGATTGTTTATTCGATGTGGTCTGCATCTGGGTCTTACTTTCACACCTGATAATTAGATTAGTATTGTGGAGTAACTGCAATATTGTTGATTCATCCTCAGTTTTCTCATAACAGCCATTAAACTCTGTAACTGTTTTAAAGTCACTGTTGGCCTCATAGTGAAATCCCTGAGCAGTTTCCCTCCTCTCTGGCAACTGAGTTTGTAAGGACACCTGTATCTTTATAGTGACTGGGTGTATTGATACACCATCCAAAGTGTAATTAAAAAATTCACCATGCTCAAAGGGATATTCAATGTCTGGTTTTTTTTGTTACCCATCTACCAATAATTGCCCTTGTTTGTGAGCCATTGCAAAACCTCCCTGGTCTTGGTGGTTGAATCTGTGCAGAGAGGAGGCAGATTCAAAAATCATGTTAAACACTATTATTGCACACAGAGTGAGTTCATGCAACTTATTCTTTAGATTTTTACTCCTGAACTTATTTTGGCTTGCCATAGCAAAGGGGATGAATACTTCATGACTCAAGACATTTCAGCTTTTCATTTTTAAATAATTTGTAAACATTTTGAAAAACAGAATTCCACTTTGACATTATTGGTTATTGTGTGTAGGCCAGTGACAAAAAAACTAATTTGAATACATTTTTAATCCAGGCCGTAACACATTGGTAACACAAAATGTGGAAAAAGTAAAGGGATATAAATACTTTCTGAAGGCACACGTGGTATCAGTACCGAATCGATGTGCAGGGGTAGGAGGTAATTGAGGTAGATATGTCCTCGCCTTTTTTATCCCGGAATCAGCCAGCCTTAGCTCGGACAATCACCTGCCAGTCTCCACAGCGCAATATCAACCCAGAGCATATCAGACTGCTTCTCTCTACCATATCACTGGATTCCTGCTGCTCTGGATCATTACACTGGATCATTACTCCTAGCTAACTGCTAGCTGCTAGCTAGCTAGCTATTTAGCTGCAAACAAGTGGCTACTGTTAGCTAACGCCTCTGTCCCAAAGCAAGCACCAGCTAGCCTTGAGCGAAGCCCATATACCAACTAATTCTAGGGCTACAATTACCTCCTTTTCCAATTACCCTGGACCCTTTATTGTAGACACAGAGCCCCGCCAATCCATCACGACTGGACTGCGGACATGATCGCCCGATGTGGTCTCAACAGGCTATTCTGTTACGATATCACCGCAGAACCATCTACTAGCCCCGGCCCGCTAGCTTTTTCTGAATGCTGTGTCCCCTGCTCGCCCAGAGTAGTAGTGAATACTGTACAGCACCCTGTCTCACCTATTGCTGCTCTTTTGACCCAATGATCACTCGGCTACACAGCTGATGCCCCCTGGACTGTTTCAATAACATGGTACCTCATTTTGTTAACCTGTCGGCCCCAGCCTCGAACTCAGGTCCTGTATGTATTTGCTATTTACCCGTTGTTGTTTTAGCTCTCCTGATCAACACCTGTGATTGCTTTATGCCTCTCTCTGTCAATATGCCTTGTTTACTGCTGTCTTGGCTAGTTTGTATTGCTTTATTTCACTGTACACCCCTCAGTCCCGCTCAAATTGCCTTAGATAACTCTTTCGTCCAACCCCACACACATGTGGAGACCTCACCTACATTAATTGATGCCTCCAAAGACAAAACCTCTCTCATCATCACGCAACGCATAGGTTTACCTCCACTGTACTCACATCCTACCATACCCTTGTCTGTTCATTATGCCTTGAATCTATTCTACCACACCCAGAAATATGCTCCTTTTATTCTCTGTCCCCAACGCACTAGACGACCAGTTCTTATAGCCTTTAGCCATACCCTCATCCTACTCCTCCTCTGGTGATGTAGAGGTTAACCCAGGCCCTGTAGCCCCCAGTTCCACTCCTATTCCCCAGGCACTATCATTTGTTGACTTCTGTAACCGTAAAAGCCTTGGTTTCATCCATCTTAACATCAGAAGCCTCCTCCCTAAGTTTGTTTTATTCACTGCTTTAGCACACTCCGCCAACCCTAATGTCCTAGCTGTGTCTGAATCCTGGCTTAGGAAGGCCACGAAAAATTCAGATATTTCCATCCCCAACTATAACATTTTCCACCAAGATAGAACTGCCAAAGGGGGTGGAGTTGCAATCTACTGCAGAGACAGCCTGCAGAGTTCTGTCATGCAATACAGGTCTGTGCCCAAACAGTTCGAGCTTCTACTATTAAAAATCCACCTTTCCAGAAATAAGTCTCTCACTGTTGCCACTTGTTTCAGACCCCCCTCAGCCCCCAGCTACCCCCTGGACACCATATGTGAATTAATTGCTGCCCACTGCACTGAGGATAGGAATCACTGTCACCACCGATAAATCCACGATAATTGAGAATTTCAGTAAGCATTTTTCTACGGCTACCCCTGCCCCGGTCAAAATCTCTACATCCCCCACAGCAATTTGCCCAAGCCTCCCCCATTTCTCCTTCACCCAAATCCAGATAGGTGATGTTCTGAAAGAGCGGCAAAATCTGGACCCCTATAAATCAGCTGGACTAGACAATCTGGACCCTCTCTTTCTAAAATTATCTGCCGCAATTGTTGCAACCCCTATTACTAGCCTGTTCAACCTCTCTTTCATTTCGTCTGAGATCCGCAAAGATTGGAAAGCTGCCACAGTCATCCCCCTCTTCAAAGGGGGAAACACTCGAGACCCAAACTGTTACAGACCTATATCTATCCTACCCTGCCTTTCTAAGGTCCTCGAAAGCCAAGTTAAGCATCTCCAATCCAAAATTAAATCTAGAATCGTCTTACTATTTCACAACAAAGCATCCTTCACTCATGCTGCCAAACATACCCTCGTAAAACTGACTATCCTACCAATCCTTGACTTCGGCAATGTCATTTACAAAATAGCCTCCAACACTCTACTCAGCAAATTGGATGCAGTCTATCACAGTGCCATCCGTTTTGTCACCAAAGCCCCATATACTACCCATCACTGCAACCTGTATGCTCTCGTTGGCTGGCCCTCGCTTCATATCCGTCGCCAAACCCACTGGCTCCAGGTCATCTATAAGTCTTTGCTAGGTAAAGCCCCGCCTTATCTCAGCTCACTGGTCACCATAGCAGCACCCAACCATAGCACGTGCTCCAGCAGGTATTTTTCACTGGTCACCCCAAAAGCCAATTCCTCCTTTGGCCGCCTTTCCTCCAGTTCTCTGCTGCCAATGACTGGAACGAATTGCAAAAATCACTAAAGCTGGAGACTCATATCTCCCTCACTAACTTCAAGCATCAGCTATCAGAACAGCTTACAGATCACTGCACCTGTACATAGCCCATCCAACTACCTCATCCCCATATTGTTATTTTTTATTTTTATTTTTTGCTCCTTTGCACCCCAGTATCTCTACTTGCATATTCGTCTTCTGCACATATTTTACTCCAGTGTTTAGTTGCTAAATTGTAATTATTTCGCCACTACGGCCTATTTATTGCCTTACCTCCCTAATCTTACTTCATTTGCACACACTGTATATAGACTTTCCATTGTGTTATTGACTGTATGTTTGTTTATTCCATGTGTTATTTATTCCATGTGTAACTCTGTGTTGTTGTTTTGCTTTATCTTGGCCAGGTCACAGTTGTAAATGAGAACTTGTTCTCAACTGGCTTACCTGGTTAAATAAAGGTGACATTTTTTACATATAGGTAGGGGTAAAGTGACTAGGCAACAGGATATATAATAAAAAGTAACAGCAGCGTATGTGAGTCTAAATAGTTTGTTCAAAATGGGTCTTTGCGAGTAGCTATTTGGCAGTCTTATTGCTTGGGGATAGAAACGCTTCAGGGTGCATTGGTTCCGCTTGCCGTGACTTGGGTGGCTGGGGTCATTGACAATTTTTAGAGCCTTCCTCTGACACTGCTTGGTATAGAGGTCCTGGATGGCAGGGAGCTTGGTCCCAGGGATTACTCACTACCCTCTGTAGCGCATTGTGGACAGATGCCAAGCAGTTGCCATACCAAGCAGTGATGCAGCCAGTCAAGATGCTCTCAATGGTGCAGCTGTAGACGTTTTTGAGGAGCTGAGGGCCCATGACAAATCTTTTAAGCTTCCTGAGGGAGAAGAGGCGTTGTCATGCCTTCATCACGACTGTGTTGGTGTGTGTGGACCATGTTAATTCCTTAGTGATGTGGACACCAGGGAACTTGAAGCTCTTGACCCGCTCTACTACAGTCTCATCTATGTCGACAGGAGAGGACTAAGCACGCGGGGCCCCCGTGTTGAGGGTCAGCGTGTCGGATGTGTTGTTGCCTACCCTCACCACCTTTAGGCAGCCCGTCAGGAAGTCCAGGATCCAGTTGGAGAGGGAGGTGTTCAGTCCCAGGGTCCTTTGCTTAATGATGAGCTTGGAGGGCATTATGGTGTTGGACACTGTGCTGTAGTCACAGCTCAGTTTCCACCTCGTTTTTTGGGCAGTGTGCACATAGCATGTCTTCTCTTGAGAGCCAGGTCTGCCTAGGGCGACCTTTCTCAACAGCAAGGCTATGCTCACTGAGTCTGTACATAGTCAAAGCTTTCCTTAAGTTTGGGTCAGTCACAGTGGTCAGGTATTCTGACAGTGTGTACTCTCTGTTTAGGGCCAAATAACATTCTAGTTTGCTCAGTTTTAATGTTAATTCTTCACAATGTGTCAAGTAATTATATTTTAGTTTTCTCATGATTTGGTTGGGTCTAATTGTGTTGCTATCTCTCTCTCTCTCTCTCGCTCTCTCTCTTTCTCTCTATTTCGCTCTCTTTCTCTTTCTCTCTCGCTTTCTCTCTCTCTCTCTTTCTTTCTTTCTTTCTTTCTTTCTTTCTTTCTTTCTTTCTTTCTTTCTTTCTTTCTCTCTCTCTCTCTCTTTTTCTCTCTCTCTCCCCCGCTCTCTTTCTTTCTCTCTCTCTGCCTCCCTCCCTCACTCCCTCTCTCTCCCTCTCTCCCGCTCTCTCTTTCTCTCTCTCTATCTCTCTCTGCGTATCTGACCCTGTGTGTCTCTTCTCAATGACAATGTGTCCTCCCTCTGCACAGACAGGCTGAGGCCCAGCTCACATAATGGCACAGAGAGAAGCCACCTGCCCTTTCAACCAGACAGGCAGCATGGGGTTGACCTGTGTGTGTGTGTGTGTGTGTGTGTGTGTGTGTGTGTGTGTGTGTGTGTGTGTGTGTGTGTGTGTGTGTGTGTGTGTGTGTGTGTGTGTGTGTGTGTGTGTGTGTGTGTGTGTGTGTGTGTGTGTGTGTGTGTGTGCATTAGTGCGTGGGTGCATTAGTGCGTGTGTGTGTGTCCCATCAGCCCTTTCAGCCAGTGAAGTAGTGTGAGGCTGACCTTTGACCCCTGGGATTATCGCTCCGCCATGTGCCGCTGAGCAGGGTGATGAGATTGACCTGTGTGTGTGTGTGTGTGTGTGTGTGTGTGTGTGTGTGTGTGTGTGTGTGTGTGTGTGTGTGTGTGTGTGTGTGTGTGTGTGTGTGTGTGTGTGTGTGTGTGTGTGTGTGTGTGTGTGTATGGACGTGTGGACGTGTTTAACTATACTTGTGGGGACCACAGTTAGGGTTAGTAGGTTTAGGGTTTGGAGCTAGGGTTAGGGTTAAGGTTATGTTTTTGGGTTAGGATTAGGGTTAAGGTTAGGGTAAGGATACGGGTTAGGGTACAGTTTAGATTTAGGGTTAGGGGTTAGGGAAAATAGGATTTTGAATGGGACGGAATTGTGTGGCCCCACAAGGTTAGTTGTGTAATACTGTTTGTTTGTTTGTGTGTGTGTTTTGTTCAAAACAACCATCACCCTCAACAGGGATCACTGATAACCTACCGTTGAATATGATGGAACCCAGCAAATAAAATAGATTTTCCATAAAATGAGGTATTATCTAACGTTGTCCACCTTGAAACACTTAAACATATGGTTCATTGACTTTGATGGTAAGGTTTAATCTATGCACGGTTTGGTCTGGTGTGTGTGTTGTGCGTGTGTCTGTAATCTTTACGTTCTATAAGTACGGTCTGTAGGTGTGGTCTAATGCAGGTTTGAAGACAAGCATCCATCCTGAGCTCTGTCACAACAAATCACTGCAAAGCCAATCAGAATTTCTTGGCAACTCTTCCCAGTCTCCCTACACTTAAACCAGTAACTCCTCCAATCACAACGCTACACTGCATTTTATAGCTCCTCCCACACTAGGCTCGGCATCAGTGATTGGTGGAGAGCATGCAGCGTGATCACAGGGTTTAATCTGTGTTGGTAATCCCAGATTAGGCCTCAGTGGGATTAAGACATGCTGATGTACAGGTTAGTAGCCTACTGCCATACCTAGTCACATCCAATCCCTAAACCTCTCCATCCCTCCATCTGATTCCCTACATTCACATAGCTGAGATTCACATTTGGATTGTGCGTTGAATTGAAACTCCAATTTGGATTGCATTGTGTTTGTGTCAATGGTGCCTGAAATGAGATGTGTTGTCTAACAAGATGTTTTGTTCATATTCTGGCCTGATAGCACAAGTCTACTGAATGAATGACTGAGATTGACTGTGTGTGTGTGTGTGTGTGTGTGTGTGTGTGTGTGTGTGTGTGTGTGTGTGTGTGTGTGTGTGTGTGTGTGTGTGTGTGTGTGTGTGTGTGTGTGTGTGTGTGTGTGTGTGTGTGTGTGTGTGTGTGTGTGTGTGTGTGTGTGTGCGTGTGTGCGTGTGTGTATTTGTGTGTTGGTTTGTATGCGTGTGTGTGTGTGTTTTGTTGCAGTCTCTCATTGAACACAGTGGGTTAGCGGAAATGAAAGTTTCTGTCTGTCATCACCATCTCAGTGAGCAGAAGTGACGGGAGTGGAACAGACACAGTCCCCCTCGATGGGATAACACATCACTTCACAGAGTGGAAACAATAAGAAAACACACAAGTCATATTAGGTGAAATAAACCAATCCCAGGTCATCATTGTACTTTTGATGTTTATGTTCTTCTAAGGTGTAGGCATGATGTTAATTTCACACCAGGGCATAAGTTGTTATTTTAGAATGTGTCCTTTTAGCACAAGACATGCACAAAAAAGGAACTAATTCCCACACAGCTACTGAACAGATTGTATGGAAAGCCTCTCTCCTCCTGGCAGAGGTTGTTAGGTTTTGAGTTGCTCTATTCTAATGTGTATTTCTGATTCCAAATAGCAGCAAAAAAACAAACTCCCTCATCAGCTGAAAGCCAACAGCATATCCTGACTTCTAACATGTTCATGCCTCTTTCCTCTCTGCCTCTTTCCTCTCTGCCTCTTTCCTCTCTGCCTCTTTCCTCTCTGCCTCTTTCCTCTCTGCCTCTTTCCTTCCTGCCTCTTTCCTCCCTGCCTCTTTCCTCTCTGCCTCTTTCCTCTCTGCCTCTTTCCTCTCTGCCTCTTTCCTTCCTGCCTCTTTACTCTCTGCCTCTTTCCTCTCTGCCTCTTTCCTCTCTGCCTCTTTCCTTCCTGCCTCTTTCCTCTCTGCCTCTTTCCTTCCTGCCTCTTTCCTCTCTGCCTCTTTCCTTCCTGCCTCTTTCCTCCCTGCCTCTTTCCTTCCTGCCTCTTTACTCTCTGCCTCTTTCCTCTCTGCCTCTTTCCTCTCTGCCTCTTTCCTCTCTGCCTCTTTCCTTCCTGCCTCTTTCCTCCCTGCCTCTTTCCTTCCTGCCTCTTTTCTCCCTGCCTCTTTTCTCCCCGCCTCTTTTCTTCCTGCCTCTTTTCTCCCTGCCTCTTTTCACCTTGCTTCTTTCCTCCCTGCCTCTTTTCTCCCCGCCTCTTTTCTCCCTGCCTCTTTTCTCCCTGCCTCTTTTCTTCCTGCCTCTTTTCTCCCTTCCTCTTTTCACCTTGCTTCTTTCCTCCCTGCCTCTTTCCTCCCTGCCTCTTTCCTTCCTGCCTCTTTTCTCCCTGCTTCTTTTCTCCCCGCCTCTTTTCTTCCTGCCTCTTTTCTCCCTGCCTCTTTTCACCTTGCTTCTTTCCTCCCTGCCTCTTTCCTCCCTGCCTCTTTCCTTCCTGCCTCTTTTCTCCCTGCTTCTTTTCTCCCCGCCTCTTTTCTTCCTGCCTCTTTTCTCCCTGCCTCTTTTCACCTTGCTTCTTTCCTCCCTGCCTCTTTCCTCCCTGCCTCTTTCCTTCCTGCCTCTTTTCTCCCTGCTTCTTTTCTCCCCGCCTCTTTTCTTCCTGCCTCTTTTCTCCCTGCCTCTTTTCACCTTGCTTCTTTCCTCCCTGCCTCTTTTCTCCCCGCCTCTTTTCACCTTGCCTCTTTCCTCCCTGCCTCTTTCCTCCCTGCCTCTTTCCTCCCTGCTTCTTTTCTCCCTGCCTCTTTCTTCCCTGCAAATCAGAGCGTGTAAGGTACAAGCCCATCTGATATCTGAGTGACTGACATCACACACGCCTGTTGACTGACAGGATGGATCTAAGACACATGAACCACAGATGCAGAGCAGCGTGTTGATAAAGCCTCATTATTTTCCAGAGCGCGAGAGAGAGAGAGAAAAAGAGAGGGGGTTAGAGAGAGGATGAGGGGGGGGGGTTAGGGAGAGGGAGGGAGAAGGGGGGGTTAGGGAGAGAGGGGGGGTTAGGGAGAGAGAGGGAGAGGGGGGTAGGGAGAGAGAGGGTGAGACAAAATAACAATCCAAACACTTCATTACAATAATTCATATATCACCATGGAGATGCCTAAATGAGAAGCTCAGAGTCAACCAGCGCGTAAATAATTACATTGAAATATTAATGATGAAATGTCTTCAGTAGCGTAGTGGCTCGTGATCAATCTGGGGCTAATGAGTCATTTATCTCTGTCCAATACCAGCACTTCCCTTGCCTCCACCACGCTACCGGGGCAACTAACGCCTAGAGGTCATTGATAAAGTGTGAGTAAATGTGCAAATCATCTCCTAAACAAAAGCAATCTGTCCTTAATGGAAGGTTCCAGGGATGAGGAAGGAGGGAAGAAACTGGGTGGAGGAGTAGAAGGAGGAGGTGTGCAGGGACACAGAGGTGGTGAGGGTTGTAATGGAGGGACATAAAAGAACATAGGTTTAATCGTGTGAAATGGGATCAAATAACAAAACGCCAAAAAAATATGATTCTCTAGTATTTATTTGATGTAACTTTTCATGTCTGCTCTCCGTTTTCCTGCAAATGAAATCATTACAAAAGACGTGTGCAGCACATCATCAAGAAGGAAAACTGTTATCAGTCATTGCAATGGATCAATGGATCGATTGAAACTAGGGCTGTGTGTTTCTCTCACTGGCAGATCATGCTTGGCCTCCCTGCTGACTCAGTCACTCCACTGTGTGTGTGCACCTGTGTGTAGATGACGTGATGTACCTTTCCTTTGGACAGCAGTAGCAGCACTGGCTCCTCTCTCTCTCTCTCTCTCTCTCTCTCTCTCTCTCTCTCTCTCTCTCTCTCTCTCTCTCTCTCTCTCTCTCTCTCTCTCCTCTCTCTCCTCCCTCTCTCTCTCTCCATTCTCCTATTCTGAGGCTGATTAGTCCTGACCTGATCAATCCAGTGCTGCTACATCCAATCAGCCTAATCACTCAAACTCCTGACTCCCCCTCCTGCACGCTAATGGGCTTTCCCTGCACTGGTGACTTAGCACTTAAGAGCTGTGGGGGGTCACAACTACTAGCCAAGGGGGGTGGGGGGGCAGCGGGGAGTAAAGCCCAGTTTAAACCATTTACCCACTCGGTGAGCTGATGTACTGTCCTCCAATAGGACAGGAAGTGTGCTGGTATTTAACAGTACGTAACTTGTGCCTCTATTGTCCAACATAGATGATGTCTGTTATATATATTTACTCACATGAGCCAGGGATAGGCGAGTTGGCAGCACCGGGCGGCGGGCACCTATGCCTTTGTTTGAATATGCATTGCCTCCCAAAGGGCATGCAAATGAATTAATATTCACACTTAATCTATAGCCCACGGCTGCTCTGCATTATTCATGAGCTGTTACTGTTGTTGGCGTGCGGCACGTATCAAGCTTTGTCACTGCGAATCATTATTTAATTAATTCACCCACTGTCCGCCAAGTGAGCAGTGCACCTATTTCTTTCCTCATCTGACATAGAATCATTGAATTGTTAACTTTTTTGTTGGCTGTCTACTTTTGTGATTATATCAGTAACAAATCAACTATTCAGCAGGAAAGAGAGGTGAATAGAAGAAAAACACCTTTACAGAGATGACTGCCAGCTTGAATCATGGCTTTACAGTGTTTCTCCTGGGCAACTCAACCACATGCGTTAATAATGTCCACTTTCAGACAATATACACGCTGGACTAAAAGCCCTGACAAGGGACCAGAAGCCTTATCAGTAATTTAACTAACTACTACCTCTGAATGCAGCGGTGGCAGGGAAATAGTGTTAGAGCTGCTATTGTCCAACATAGAGGAGAGGACGCAAAAAGGTTTCTCTGTGGAGGAGAGAGAGAGAGAGAGAGAGAGAGAGAGAGAGAGAGAGAGAGAGAGAGAGAGAGAGAGAGAGAGAGAGAGACACAGAGAGAGAGAGAGAGAGAGAAAGAGAGAGAGAGGTGACAGTTTAAAAGCTCGCCTCTCAAGGAAATGGGCCTACGTTCTTCCACACAATTGCCCCAGCAAGTCAAATTTCATTAGTAATGCACAACGTTTTTCTCCCGATTCACAATGGGATCCAAATACGGGCACATTGTATTGAGTCAATGTTTCGAGAGCATTCTACTTTTATAGAGAAAGATTGGAGGGACGTTGGACATTTTTTCAATGAATGTCACAAAATCTAATATATACTCTCATGGACCTCAACTTTGTATAGTGTTTTCCGAAATGACTTGAAGAATGTACCATGACAAAAGACCTACATTTGATTTATAGACAAATAAAATAAGTACATATTATGATTGAGAACACACTGCATAACAATCTCTGCTTGTATTGATATGTATTTTGAAGTACTTGAAGAGAAACACCTTTGTATGGTAAAGCCAAAGCAGTACTCAAACAAACATAACACAATATACATGCAAATACGAATAATTGCTGTACTTTTTGATCAAATATGAATATTCAGAGTCCCTGAATGTGCTGTGGGGAAAAATAATTAGGAGGTTATTAGCATTTATTTATTGGTCCTAGAGAAAACATCTTAATGAAAACATATTATTCATCCTCCAGAAGCAGTTTACTACGCATTCAGATCCAACTCAACCATACACTAAGACTATAGAGATGCCTTACAAACAAGATATTTCACAGTCACCCACTCATACGTGTATCCTCAGATCGCCTTTGTTAGATAGCTGTGTATGCTCTCAGATCACCTGTGTTAGATGGCTGTGTATGCTCTCAGATCACCTGTGTTAGATAGCTGTGTATGCTCTCAGATCACCTGTGTTAGATGGCTGTGTATGCTCTCAGATCACCTGTGTTAGATGGCTGTGTATGCTCTCAGATCACCTGTGTTAGATAGCTGTGTATGCTCTCAGATCACCTGTGTTAGATGGCTGTGTATGCTCTCAGATCACCTGTGTTAGATAGCTGTGTATGCTCTCAGATCACCGGTGTTAGATAGCTGTGTTTGCTGACTGATCACCTGTGTTAGATGGCTGTGTATGCTCTCAGATCACCTGTGTTAGATGGCTGTGTATGCTCTCAGATCACCAGTGTTAGATAGCTGTGTTTGCTGACTGATCACCTGTGTTAGATGGCTGTGTATGCTCTCAGATCACCTGTGTTAGATGGCTGTGTATGCTCTCAGATCACCTGTGTTAGATAGCTGTGTATGCTCTCAGATCACCTGTGTTAGATGGCTGTGTATGCTCTCAGATCACCTGTGTTAGATAGCTGTGTATGCTGTCAGATCACCGGTGTTAGATGGCTGTGTTTCCTGCCTGATCACCTGTTAGATAGCTGTGTTTGCTGACTGATCACCTGTGTTAGATAGCTGTGTTTGCTGCCTGATCACCTGTTAGATGGCTGTGTTTGCTTTATGAACACCTGAGATGGCTTTGTTTGCTCCCTGCATTGACACATAAAGAGGAAGAAGTTTAGAAAATGGGAAAATAGCACTTCAGTTTAATTGTAACAGATACAGTGAATTAACATTTAGGCCGATATGAAGAGAGAGACGGGGGAGAGAGAGGAGGGGGGAGAGATGGAGAGGGAAACAGGGAGAGAAGAGAGAGAGTTGGCCTTATCAGCAGCTGTAATGAAAGGTCAATAGCCTCCTCAGTGTTTGCGTCAGTAATGTAGTTTGAAGAAGCTCTCCTCCAGTCTCTATTGAGATTGCACAGCCCGTCTCCGGAGATAAAACAGCAACGCTGCTGGTCACAGGTGAAACAGCACGATATGCCATGTCACTGGCTATGCCTCAAATGACAACCTGGTCCCCCTCGGGTGCACTATGCTTTTGTTGCTCTGGCCTTCATTTCAATATAATAACTGATATGTTAGCTCACTTAGGCCTATTCACAGAGCAAGCTTCAAATGTCTTGAGGAAGACGATGGAACAGAGATGAGAAGGGGAAGAGCAGGGGGGATAGAGAGCACAACTGCAGACACATGCTCACACATAAGACATGCGGACACAGACACATGCTAAGCACACAGACACATGCTAAGCACACAGACACATGCTAAGCATACAGACTGAAATGCACTCACACTCGCCTCACACAGAATTTTCCTATTAAAATAATAGACAGTAAATTGATATCGCTGCAGTTTTAAAATGTACCTCTTTCAGACAATGGACTAGATAGTTATCGTGCTGTCTTTGCCTGGTACATTCTACACATAACACACCATACGGAATCGTCTGGAACATTTCTTGATACGGACGCACAATATTATTTCTTTTTTCAGAGTCAGGCGATGCCGCAGCCTTTTTCTGTTGATCTGAGTATCGTAATGCTCCCTCTCTCTGCCTCTTTTTCTCTCCCTCTCTTTCTCTCTGTCAGAGAAGGGAAGGCTGCGCTGATAAATAGGTCAGAGAGCTTTTCCAACCCCACGCTCTCTCCAATAGGTTTCAGGCCCGGCTTGGCAAATTGAACATAATTAAGGCCCAAGGCAAAGGTTGCACTTTCCTTGAAATAGCAAACCAGAGTGGTGCATGTGTACACTGCTCTCTGCTGCATGTATGTACAGGGTGGGTCCACCAAAGGGGAGGAGTAGGAGGAGTGGAAGGGGGGGTGAGGAAGAGGATGGCACTGGCAGCCACGACAGGAGTGCGCTAACACACACAGTTTGAGTGATGAAGATTGTAGTTTTTGAGAACTGTAATAGATCTGGAATATTTAGCTATTTGAGAGAGAAGTTTAAAATCTCTGTCCTTGTTATTCTCTACATATCTGTCTGTAAAGTCTGGGAGGACATTAGCTGAGCTTGGACAGACGGACAGGACAGGACAGCAGAGGCCGGGTTAAACCCATGTTAAGGGACAAGTGTTAAGGGACTTGTTATGGGAAGAGTTAAGGAAGGTGTTAAGACGAAGACCAGGCAAGGCAAAGCTTATAAAGTTTGTAATTTCCACTGACACAAAATGTCAGACTTGATTTGCTCTAACAAAAAATTCAAAAAATGATAATCCACATAATAATGAATTCACATTTCCTTTTGCTGCATGATTACTTTCCTGCTGTAGCAAACTGGATAAATTCAGATTCTACATCTATACATACAACATGAGTTGTTTTTTAGAGCAAGTTTTAGTAGGCTACTGTGTGAATTATTCCAATACAATAAAACTAAAGAAAGGAAAGACTTCCAGACACTGTGTTAGAATATTGTGGGTGAGAGAGTGAAATGGAACAGTAGAACTTGCACATTCTCGTAATGCAGTATTCTAAATTCAATCTTGTCTAAATGTTTTACAATAACAATGACTCAATTCCTGCTACTGCTCCTCCGTTTAGATTTAATGGTGCAGAAAGGAATTTAATCATTTAAACCAATTCTCAATACAATAGGAATTGCGACACAAATGTGAAAAATACAACATCTAATTTTAAGAGACATTTTTGTTCGCTTAAAGATAAATACGGACTAGAAAACATTTGAATTACCTTACTAAAATGTATTTTACTGTATAGCATTGCTTCCAAAATAATAATGGATATTGCATAATTAAATGCTTTGAAAATGTTATCACATATTACTGAGAATTTTAGATGATTTAACATATAAAAAAAATACAAAAAGAGAGTTTGCAAGTAATCCCACTGCAATAGGAATCCACCTTCTATAGAAAATTCAATAACAGCAAAAACCAGACCTAATTTCATAAACAGATGTCCAATAATGCATCACACCGACGCTCTGCTCTGCCTGTCATTCTCCCTTTAAACCACACAGTGTGACCGGCCACCATATGGCGTAAGATTTACCATGGCGACGATGACGCGTGGAAGAGCATTCTGCCTCAGACCCTCAGATGAATGTCAAGGAATGTCAGATAGGAGAGAGCAAGGGGGAGAGAGAGAGCGATAGAAAGACAGAGAGATGAGAGAGATGACGGAGAGAGAGAGAGAGAGAGAGAGAGAGAGAGACGAAGGGGAGAAAGTAGGAAGTAGGACCCAATAAACGGGCCCTAAGACCTGATTAATACCTAGCTTTATAGGGTTTGTGTGAGAGTGAAATATAACAATCACCAGGATTGTGCACACCATACATCACATATAGAATATAACACATCGTACATCACATATAGAATATAACACACTGTACATCACATATAGAATATAACACACCATACATCACATATAGAATATAACACACCATACATCACATATAGAATAGAACACACCATACATCACATATAGAATATAACACACCGTACATCACATATAGAATATAACACACCGTACATCACATATAGAATAGAACACACCATACATCACATATAGAATATAACACACCATACATCACATATAGAATAGAACACACCATACATAACATATAGAATTGATCACACCATACATCACATATGGAATATAACACACCATACATCACATATAGAATAGAACACACCATACATCATATATAGAACAGAACACACCGTACATCACATATAGAATATAACACACCATACATCACATATAGAATATAACACACCATACATCACATATAGAATATAACACACCATACATCACATATAGAATATAACACACCATACATCACATATAGAATAGATCACACCATACATCACATATAGAATATAACACACCATACATCACATATAGAATAGATCACACCATACATCACATATAGAATATAACACACCATACATCACATATAGAATATAACACACCATACATCACATATAGAATAGATCACACCGTACATCACATATAGAATATAACACACCATACATCACATATAGAATAGAACACACCATACATCACATATAGAATATAACACACCATACATCACATATAGAATATAACACACCATACATCACATATAGAATATAACACACCATACATCACATATAGAATATAACACACCATACATCACATATAGAATAGATCACACCGTACATCACATATAGAATATAACACACCATACATCACATATAGAATATAACACACCATACATCACATATAGAATATAACACACCATACATCACATATAGAATAGAACACACCATACATCACATATAGAATAGATCACACCGTACATCACATATAGAATATAACACACCATACATCACATATAGAATATAACACACCATACATCACATATAGAACAGAACACACCGTACATCACATATAGAATATAACACACCATACATCACATATAGAATAGATCACACCATACATCACATATAGAATAGATCACACCGTACATCACATATAGAATAGATCACACCGTACATCACATATAGAATATAACACACCATACATCACATATAGAATATAACACACCATACATCACATATAGAATATAACACACCATACATCACATATAGAATATAACACACCATACATCACATATAGAATATAACACACCATACATCACATATAGAATATAACACACCATACATCACATATAGAATATAACACACCATACATCACATATAGAATATAACACACCATACATCACATATAGAATATAACACACCATACATCACATATAGAATATAACACACCATACATCACATATAGAATATAACACACCATACATCACATATAGAATATAACACACCATACATCACATATAGAATATAACACACCATACATCACATATAGAATATAACACACCATACATCACATATAGAATTTAACACACCATACATCACATATAGAATATAACACACCATACATCACATATAGAATAGATCACACCATACATCACATATAGAATATAACACACCATACATCACATATAGAATATAACACACCATACATCACATATAGAATATAACACACCATACATCACATATAGAATATAACTCACCATACATCACATATAGAATATAACACACCATACATCACATATAGAATAGATCCCACCATACATCACATATAGAATATAACACACCATACATCACATATAGAATAGAACACACCATACATCACATATAGAATAGATCACACCATACATCACATATAGAATAGATCACACTGTACATCACATATAGAATATAACACACCATACATCACATATAGAATATAACACACCATACATCACATATAGAATATAACACACCATACATCACATATAGAATATAACTCACCATACATCACATATAGAATATAACACACCATACATCACATATAGAATAGATCACACTGTACATCACATATAGAATATAACACACCATACATCACATATAGAATATAACACACCATACATCACATATAGAATATAACACACCATACATCACATATAGAATATAACACACCATACATCACATATAGAATATAACACACCATACATCACATATAGAATAGATCACACCATACATCACATATAGAATATAACACACCATACATCACATATAGAATATAACTCACCATACATCACATATAGAATATAACACACCATACATCACATATAGAATAGATCACACCATACATCACATATAGAATATAACACACCATACATCACATATAGAATAGATCACACCATACATCACATATAGAATATAACACACCATACATCACATATAGAATATAACACACCATACATCACATATAGAATAGAACACACCATACATCACATATAGAATAGAATGACACATAAACATGTATACACACAGTATGCCTCCCACATACATGCAGACACATATGGGATGCACCACTAGCTAAGCGATATGAAAACTTCATCTATTCGCCTGAATATTTTTATTATACTACCACCACAATTACACATTTAAGAAATACCATCTATACGCCTTGCATGGACTTTTTGAAAATGCTGTGCTGGCATTTTTCCTCTCCCTCTCTCTATTGTTTCGTATGTATGCCATCCTCTTCATCATGCTGTCTCCTCACCCACCACATAGCAGCATAAAGCCTCCCATCCCCCCACCAGATCCCCCCTACATGCACACTGAGGAGATGGAGCAGCCAGAGAGGGGAATTCATTTAAATGAACCCCCGATTCAGGATTAACTAAGTTAAGTTGTTGAGTTCCAGTCGTCAAATAACCAGGGCTAGCATATTACTTGACTTTCATCAGATGAGTCTGAGACAGCGACCGAGGATAATGACAGAAAAAAGACCCAGCAGCTAACCCCCCCCACTCTCCTCATCCCTCTCTCCTCATTCTTCTCTCCTCATCTCTCTCTCCTCATTCTTCTCTCCTCATCTCTCTCTCCTCATTCTTCTCTCCTCATCTCTCTCCACCCCCTCTCTCCTCATTCTTCTCTCCTCATCCCTCTCTACCCCCCTCTCTCCTTCATCTCTCCACCCCCTCTCCTCATCCCTCTCCCCTCATTCCTCTCCACCCCCTCTCTCCTCATCCCTCTCTCCACCCACCTCTCTCCTCATCCTTCTCTCCTTGTCCCTCCCCAACCCTCCTCTCTCCTCATCCCTTTCTCCACCCACCTCTCTCCTCATCCCTCTCTCCACCCCCCTCTATCTACCCCTCTCTCCTCATCCCTCTCTCCACCCCCGCTTTCTCCTCATCTCGCTCTCCAAACCTTCCCCCCAGCCTGAATGTATTTGGGAGCCCGGATGTGACCATGGAGCCAATGGTGTGTGCTGCAGAAGTCCTCACCAGGAGTAACGTCATAAAGTGTTCCTGTCAGATCTGGTGACTCCCCTGCTTCAGAACGGGAGGAAAATAACTAGCGATGATCAGTGCATGTGCTTGACATGTCCCCTTCATTATCACTCCAGGAAATACTGGAGGTAAGTCTGCCTGGTACAGTATTTACTGTTCTGTATAAATGTGCACTATAAAGCTAAACACATTTCAGTGAGGCAGACTATGTGAAATATCATGTGAATAAAAATCATGTAATTAACAAATATCTTTCCTGATTGTGTGAACGCCCTTTCATATTATTGTCCATCTTGCTTTTATGCATGGGAGAAGTGCTTGAACTGTAACAGTCTTACGTTAAAGAAACAGTGTATCCTCTGTTAATGTTACTGTATGTCCTATGTTAATGTAACAGTATGTCCTATATCAATGTAACAGTACACTACCGGTCAACAGTTTTAGAACACCTACTCATTAAAGGTTTTTATTTTATCTATTTTATACATTGTAGAATAATAGTGAAGACACCAAAACTATGAAATAACACATATGGAATCATGTAGTAACCAAAAAAGTGCTAAACAAATAAAAATATATTTGAGATTTGAGATACTTCAAATAGCCACCCTTTGCATTGATGACAGCTTTGCACACTCTTGGCATTCTCTCAAACAGCTTCACCTGAAATGCTTTTCCAAC
The DNA here is from genome assembly GCF_965601325.2 of Salmo salar. Classification (NCBI taxonomy): domain Eukaryota; kingdom Metazoa; phylum Chordata; class Actinopteri; order Salmoniformes; family Salmonidae; genus Salmo; species Salmo salar. The sequence continues at coordinate 26,923,782 of NC_138319.1, read as the reverse complement.
AGTCTTGAAGGAGTTCCCACATATGCTGAGCACTTGTCGGCTGCTTTTTCTGCACTCTGCGGTCCGACAACTCAAACCATCTCAATTTGGTTGAGGTCAGGGGATTGTGGAGGCCAGGTCATCTGATGCAGCACTCCATCACTCTCCTTCTTGGTCAAATAGCCCTTACACAGCCTGGAGGTGTGTTGGGTCATTGTCCTGTTGAAAAACAAATGATAGTCCCACTAAACCCAAAACAGATAGGATGGCGTATCGCTGGACAATGCTGTGGTAGCCATGCTGGTTATGTGTGCCTTGAATTCTAAATAAATCACAGAGAGTGTCACCAGCAAAGCACCCCCACACCATAACACCTCCTCCTCCATGCTTCACATTGGGAAATACACATGCGGAGATCATCCATTCACCCACACCACGTCTCACAAAGACACAGCGGTTGGAACCAAAAATCTCAAATGGGGACTCCAGGCCAAAGGACACATTTCCACCGGTCTAATATCCATTGCTCGTGTTTCTTGGCCCAAGCAAGTCTCTTCTTATTATTGATGTCCTTTAGTTGTGGTTTCTTTGCAGCAATTAGACTATGAAGGCCTGATTCACACAGTCTCCTCTGAACAGTTGATTTTGAAATGTGTCTGTTACTTGAACTCTGTGAAGCAATTATTTGGGCGGTAATTTCTGTGGCTGGTTACTCTAATGAACTTAACATCTGCAGCAGAGGTAACTCTGTGTCTTCCATTCTTGTGGTGGTCCTCATGAGAGCCAGTTTCATCATAGCTCTTGATGGTTTTTGTGACTGCACTTGAAGAAACTTTAGAAGTTCTTGACATTTTCTGGATTGACTGACCTTCATGTCTAAAAGTAATGATGTACTGTCATTTGTCTTTGCTTATTTGATCTGTTCTTGCCATAATATAAACTTAGTCTTTTACGAAATAGGGCTATCTTCTGTATACCCCCCTACCTTGTCACAACACAAATGATTGGCCAAATGATTGGCTCAAACTCATTAAGAAATAAATTCCACAAATTAACTTTTAACAAGGCACACCTGTCACGTCCTGACCAGTAAAAGGGGTTATTTGTCATTGTAGTTTGGTCAGGGCGTGGCAGGGGGTGTTTGTTTTGTGTGTTTCGGTGTTTTGGGGTTTAGGTTCTATGTGATCTATTTCTATGTTTATATCTAGTTTTCTATTTCTATGTTGGGGTTTTGGCAATGACCTCCAATTAGAGGCAGCTGGTTGTTGTTGTCTCTAATTGGAGGCCATATTTAGTTGTGTTTGTTTCACTTGTGTTTTGTGGGTGGTTGTTTTCTGTATAGCCTGGGAGCCTTATGGAACTGTTTTTCATCGTTTGTTTATTTTGTTTAAGTGTTTTCTTTAAATAAATTAAGAAGATGAGCACTTTACCCGCTGCGCCTTGGTCCAATCCTTACGACGCCCATGACAACACCTGCTAATTGAAATGCATTCCAGGTGACTACCTCATGAAGCTGGTTGAGAGAATGCCAAGAGTGTGCAAAGCTGTCATCAAGGCAAAGGGTGGTTATTTGAGGAATCTCAAATATAAAATATATTTTAATTTGTTGAACACTTTTTTGGTGTACTATTTCATGGTGTTGAGATCTTCACTATTATTCTACAATGTAGAAAATAGTAAAAATAAAGCAAAACCCTTGAATGAGTAGGTGTTCTAAAACTTTGGACTGGTAGTGTATGTCCTATGTTAATGTTACAGTTTGTCCTATATCAATGTCACATTGTGTGCTATATCAATGTAACATTGTGTCCTACAGTATATCAATGTAACATTGTGTCCTATATCAATGTAACAGCATGTCATATATCATGTAACATCGTGTCCTATATAATCGTAACATTGTGCCCTATATTAATGTAACATTGCATCCTACAGTATATCAATGTAACAGTGTGACCTATATCAATGTAACATTGCATCCTCCAGTATATCTCAATGTAACAATGTGTCCTACAGTATATACATGTTACAGTGTGTCAAATAGTATATCAATGTAACATTGCGTTCTATATCACATTGTGTCCTATATCAATGTAACATTGTGTCCTATATTAATGCAACATTGCGTCCTACAGTACATAAATGTAACAGTGTGTCCTATATCAATGTAACATTGTGTCCTACAGCATATCAATGTAACATTGTGTCCTACAGTACATCGATGCAACATTGTGTCCTATATCAATGTTGCATTGTGTCCTATATCAATGTAACAGCATGTCATATATCAATGTAACATTGTGTCCTATATCAATGTTGCTTGCATTCTGTCCTATTTCAATGTAACAGTATGTCCTATATCAATGTAACATTGCATCCTCCAGTATATATCAATGTAACATTGTGTCCTACAGTATATCAATGTAACATTGCGTCCTATATCATAGAAACATTGTGTCCTATATAAATGTATCACTATGTCCTATGTTAATGTTACAGTATGTCCTATATCAATGTAACAGTGTGTGTTACATCAGAAATTTGGCTTGTCACCAAAAACACTCACAAACTTTTACAGATGCACAATCGAGAGCATCCTGTCGGGCTGTATCACCGCCTGGTACGGCAACTGCTCTGCCCACAACCGTAAGGCTCTCCAGAGGGTAATGAGGTCTGTACAATGCATCACCGGGGGCAAACTACCTGCCCTCCAGGAACCTACACCACCCGATGTCACAGGAAGGCCAAAAAGATCATCAAGGACAACAACCACCCGAGCCACTGCCTGTTCACCCCGCTATCATCCAGAAGGCGAGGTCAGTACAGGTGCATCAAAGCTGGGACCAAGAGACTGAAAAACAGCTTCTATCTCAAGGCCATCAGACTGTTAAACAGCCATCACTAACATTGAGTGGCTGCTGCCAACATACTGACTCAAATCTCCAGCCACTTTAATAATTAAAAATTGGATGTAATAAATGTATCACTAGTCACTAAACAATGCCACTTCATATAATGTTTACATACCCTACATTACTCATCTCATATGTATATACTGTACTTTATACCATCTACTGCATCTTGCCTATGCCCTTCGGCCATCGCTCATCCATATATTTATATGTACATATTCTTATATTCTTATTCACTCCTTTACACTAGTATGTATAAGGTAGTTGCTGTGAAATTGTTAGATTACTTGATTACGGTCGGAACTAGAAGCACAAGTATTTCGCTACACTCGCATTAACATCTGCTAACCATGTGTATGTGACCAATACAATTTGATTTGATTTGATCAATGTTACATTATGTCTTACAGTATATCAATGTAACATTGTCTCCTATATCAATATAACAGTGTATCCTATATCACTGTAACAGTGTGTGCTATATCAATGTAACATTGTGTCCTATATCAATGTAACATTGTCTTCTATATCAATATAACAGTGTATCCTATATCAATGTAACAGTGTGTGCTATATCAATGTAACATTGTGTCCTATATCAATGTAACATTGTCTCCTATATCAATATAATAGTGTATCCTATATCAATGTAACATTGTGTCCTACAGTTTAACAATGTAACAATGTGTCCTATAGTATATCAATGTAAAATTATGTCCTACAGTATATAAATGTAGCATTGTTGCATATATCAATGTAACATTGTGTCCTATATCAATGTAACATTGTGTCCTATATCAATGTGACATTGTGTCCTATATCAATGTGACATTGCGTTCAATTTCAATGTAACATTGTGTTTTATATCAATGTAACATTGTGTCCTATATTGAAGTAACAGTATGTACTATATCAATGTAACATTGTGTGCCATATCAATGTAAATCTCTGTCTTGTATCAATGTAACACTGTGGCCTAAATCAATGAAAAAAATGTGTCCTATATTAATGTAACAGTGTGGCCTATATCAATGTAAAAGTGTGTCCTATATTAATGTAACATTGTGTCCTATATCAACGCAAAAGTGTTTCTTCTATCAATGTAAAAGTATGTCCTATATCAATGTAACACTGTGTCCTATATCATTTAACATTGTATCCAATATCAATGTAACATTGTGACCTATATCAATGCAACAATGTGTCCTATATCAATGTGACTGTATGTCATTTATCAATCTAACATTGTGTCCTATGTCAATATAAAATTGTGTCTTATATGAATGTAACATTGTGTCCTATATCAATTTAACATTGTCGTATATCAATGTAACATTATGTCATATATAAATTTAACATTGTGTCCTTTATCAATGTAACAATGTGTCTTATAGAATGTAATAGTGTGTCCTATATCAATGTAACATTGTGTCCTACCGTATATCAAAGCAAAAATGTTTCCTACAGTATATCAATGTAACATTGTGTCCTATATCAATGTAACATTGGGTCCTATATCAATGTATCAATGTGTCCTACAGTTTATGAATGTAACATTGTGTCCTATATAAATGTAGCATTATTTCCTAAATCAATTTAGCATTGTGTCCTATATCAATGTAACATTCTGTCCTATATCAATGTATCATTGTGTCCTATATCAATGTATCAATGTGTCCTACAGTTTATGAATGTAACATTGTGTCCTATATAAATGTAGCATTATTTCCTATGTCAATTTAGCATTGTATATCAATGTCACATTCTGTCCTATATCAATGTAACATTGTGTCCTATATTAATGTAACATTGTCCTATATCAGTGTAACAGTATGTCTTATGTCAATGTAACATTGTTTCCTATATCAATGTAATAATGTGTCCAACAGTATGTCAATGAAACATTGTGATCTAATTCAATGTAAAAGTGTGTCCTATATCATTGTAACGTATTGTAATATATCTATGTAACAATATGTCATATATCAATGTAACATTGTGTCCTATATCAATGTAACATTGTGTCCTATATCAATGTAACAATGTGTTCAATTTCAATATAACATTGTGCCCTATATCGATATAACCGTATGTCTATATCAATGTAACATTGTGTGCCATATCAATGTAAATCTCTGTCATCTTTTAATGCATCATTGTAAAAGTGTGTCCTATATCAATGTCACATTGTGTCCTATATCAATGTAACATTGTCCTTTATCAATGTAACATTGTGTTCTATATCAACATAACAATGTGTCCTAAAGTATATGACTGTAACATTGTGCCCTATATCATTGTAACATTGTGTGCTATATCATCGTAAAATTGTGTCCTATATCAACGCAACATTGTGTCCTATATCAATGTAAGATTGTGTCCTATATCAATGTAACATTGTGTCCTATATCAATGTAACAGAATGTCATATATCAATGTAACATTGTGTCCTGTATCAACATAATTTTGTGTCCTATATCAATGTAACATTGTGTCCTATATCAATGTAACATTGTCCTATATCAATGTAAAATTGTGTACTATATCAATGTAACATTGTGTCGAATATTAATAAAACATTGTGTTCTATATCAATGTAAAAGTATGTCCTATATCATTGTAACTTTGTGATCTATTTCAACGTGATATTTTATCCTATAACAATGTAACATTGTGTCCTATATAAACGAAACATTGTTTCCTTTATCAATGTAACTCTGTGCCTTATGTAAATGTTACATTGTGTCCTATATCAATGTAACAGTATGTCCTACCGTATATGAATGTAACATTGTGTCCTACATCAACGTAACAATGTGTCCTACAGTATATGACTGTAACATTGTGTCCTATATCATTCTAACATTGTGTGCTATATCAACGTAAAATTGTGTCCTATATCAATGCAACATTGTGTCCTATATCAATGTAACATTGTGTCCTATATCAATGTAACATTGTCTCCTATATCAATATAACAGTGTATCCTATATCAATGCAACATTGTGTCCTATATCAATGTAACATTGTGTCCTATATCAATGTAACATTGTCTCCTATATCAATGTAACATTGTGTCCTATATCAATGAAGCAGTGCGTGCTATATCAATGTAACATTGTGTCCTACAGTATATCAATGTAACATTGTGGCCTATATCAATGTGACATGGTGTACTATATTTATGTAACAGTATGTCCTATATCAATGTAACAATGTCTCCTATATCAATGCAAATAAGTTTTATATATCAATGTAACATTGTGCATATATCAACATAAAATGGTGTCCTATATCAATGTAACATTTTGTCCTATATCAATTTAACTGTATGGCATACATCAATGTAACATTGTGTTCTATATCAATGTAACATTGTGCCCTATATTGAGTGATCAGTATGTCCTATATCAATGTAGCATTGTGTCCTATTTCAATGTAAAAGTGTTTCCTCTATCAATGTAAAAGTATGTCCTACATATGGGATGCAGATGGCATTTGCTGTATGATTGATGTGGATCTCCATATTGCAAATTTACGGCCCCTTACTAGACGTCCGCAAAGTTTTTTGAAATAAGCCGACGGCTTCAGGCTGTGCCTCAGGGCCAGATCTTCCGGGAAGTCATCAAATAAGACTCTCGGACATTTGGTTTCCGTTTTATCACATTTAAAATGTTTGGCCATTTTTCCGCTATCCCGGTAAATTCCACCAGATGGTGACTGGTTGCTTATTGCAAATGGACAAAACATCACCAAAGTGACATGGCCATTTCTCCTAAATGGAAAAGACTGAGCACAGGTTTGGCTAAATGGGTTTTTAGCCCAGAAACAAGATAGCGTCGAGGCCTCCGCACTTTTTGAGTTAAGGCCCATTTTCTGGGATGAAAGGTCAAAAACAATAATAGAGAGCTAATTTGACCACTTCACGTCAAAGTACATGAACCTATGGTGTCAGGAAAAAAAGAAACAGCCGTTTATCTATCGTAATTTATGAGAAATCGTACAATGTACAATTGGTGATGGTTAAAGAAATGTGTTTTCCCCAAAAAAAAGTTACAGATCCAGTTGCGTCGTGTTCAGACGAATCCGTTAACCTGTTATGGATAGGGGGCAGTATTTTCACAGCCGGATAAAAAACGTACCCAATTTAATCTGATTATTACTCCTGCCCAGAAACTAGAATATGCATATCATTATTAGCTTTGGATAGAAAACACTCCAAAGTTTCTAAAACTGTTTGAATGGTGTCTGTGAGTATAACAGAACTCATTTGGCAGGCCAAAACCTGAGAAGATTCTGTACAGGAAGTACCCTGTCTGACCATTTCTTGGCCTTCTTTGCCATCTCTATCCATTACAGAGGATCTCTGCTGTTACGTGACACTTCCTACGGCTCCCATGGTCTCTCAGAAGGCGGCAAAAAGCTGAATCGTGGCTTTGCAGGCTCTGGTTGAAACAAAGTAGCGCATTTGGGTAGTGGCTGGTTACAGTACTGTGAGACTCAGGCGCGTGCCCGCGTCGACCGAATGCTTTGTTTTCTTTCCTCTGTTTACCTAAACGCAGATTCCCGGTCGGAATATTATCGCTTTTTTACGAGAAAAATGGCATAAAAATTGATTTTAAACAGCGGTTGTCATGCTTCGAAGTACGGTAATGGAATATTTAGAAATCTTTTGTCACGAATTGTGCCATGCTCGTGACCCTTATTTACACTTCGGATAGTGTCTAGAACGCACAAACAAAACGCCGCTATTTGGATATAACGATGGATTATTTTGGACCAAACCAACATTTGTTATTGAAGTAGCAGTCCTGGGAGTGCATTCTGACGAAGACAACAAAGGTAATCAAACTTTTGTAATAGTAAATCGGAGTTTGGTCAGGGCTAAACTTGGTCGGTGTCTAAATGGCTAGCCGTGATGGCTGGGCTATCTACTGAGAATATTGCAAAATGTGCTTTCACCGAAAAGCTATTTTAAAATCGGACATATCGAGTGCATAGAGGAGTTCTGTATCTATAATTCTTAAAATAATTGTTATGTTTTTTGTGAACGTTTATCGTGAGTAATTTAGTAAATTCACCGGATGTTTGCGGGGGGTATGCTAGTTCTGAACGTCACATGCTAATGTAAAAAAGCTGTTTTTTGATATAAATATGAACTTGATTGAACAAAACATGCATGCATTGTATAACATAATGTCCTAGGGTTGTCATCTGATGAAGATCATCAAAGGTTAGTGCTGCATTTAGCTGTGGTTTTGTTTTTTGTGACATTATATGCTAGCTTGAAAAATGGGTGTCTGATTATTTCTGTCTGGGTACTCTGCTGACATAATGTAATGTTTTGCTTTCGCTGTAAAGCCTTTTTGAAATCGGACAGTGTGGTTAGATTAACGAGAGTCTTGTCTTTAAAATGCTGTAAAATAGTCATATGTTTGAAAAATAGAAGTTTTTGGATTTTAGAGGAGTTTGTATTTCGCGCCACGCCCATCATTGGATATTGGAGCAGGTGTTCCGCTAGCGGAACGTCTAGATGTAAGAGGTTAAGGTGGGTTTTGGAGCTCTACGTGATTTCTGTGATTTTCTGAAATCACACACACAGTCAATAGGGAGTGACACAGTGTGAGGCTAATAGACACACAGAGCCTGCAATAGTTACATGCGTTCAAACTATCAAAGAACCGTCAAACCTAGAGCTCTGAAACTTTATATACCTGTTCTAGAGCTTAAGTCGATCATCCACGGTGAGTTATGTGGCTCTAGAAGGTTCTCCACTGCAATTTCACTGGATGTTGGCCAGGTGGCATCCCACACCCCCTAGTGAGGTTAACATAGTGATATAAATAATTTGGTCAGTATAAATGCCATTTGGACATGGATCACTGACTTTTGTGTTCTGAAGCCGACTTCCATGTTTACATTTTAGTCATTTATTAGACGCTCTTATCCAGAGCAACTTACAGTAGTGAATGCATACATTTCATACATATTTTAAAAAAAAATTGTACTGGCCCCCCATGGGAATCGAACCCACAACCCTGGTATTGCACACACCATGCTGGCGTCGCAAACACCATGCTCTACCAACTGAGCCACAGGGCTTCCTATGATCGTATATGGCAAATGGACATAACATCCTGATGTGGCACTTTCAATACTTATGTATGGCATTTGGACATTTCTTATGCCATTTGGCCATGGTTCACTGACTTTTGACTTCCTATGGTCAAATATTGCAAACGAACAAAACATAGGCCTTATGGACAAACTCAATAAAATAAGACAAAGGTATGTTCATATGGTTGTTATATATGTATTATTGACAACAAAAAAATCCAAAAATCCAAAAACGGACCAGAAAGCACTTTTTTAGAAGGAGTTGTATTTTTGATTTCTTTTTTTATATTTCCAAATTTGACCTTTGCGTCTTGACTTTATGTCCATTTGCAATATGAAAATTTACAGTGGAGGGCGCTCGCCGTCTTTGGGATTTTTGCTGTATGACACTTGGCATTTGCCATATGCCAGTTGCCATAAGCTTTGAATGAACTGGCGTCCATTTGAGTGGTATTTGCGATCGTGTATATGTTTTGCCCAATGGCAATAAGTTGCCATTCATTTTTTCCATTTCATGGGGGTATTCCCTTACCTATATCAATGTAACATTGTATGCTATATCATTTAACATTGTGTGCTATATCATTTAACATGGTGTCCTATATCAATGAAACACTGTCTTATATCAATGTGACAATATGTAATTTATCATTGTAACATTGTGTCCTATATATCAATGTACCGCTCTCTTCTGAAGAAACTACCTTCTTATTTATCATCACTCATCAATATTAGAATTATAATTCCTAAAAACCAGGTCTCAAGCATGGATTACACTTGAGGCCCATGCGATTTCCACAGAGTTGGGTATGGCTGCCTTTTCCTGTTACGCTCCTTGCCTAAGGAATAGCCTGCAGACTAAACTTAAACTTGAGACTCTTGTCCCCCTTGCCCATTTTAAACATTTATTGGAGGATTTTTATTTGTGTATTGCTTGTAACTTTCGGGTAATGCAAGTTCTTGTGCTGTTAGGGGAATAACCTATGTGTAAATGCAATAATCTGCTGCTGTATTTTCTTCTGTGTTATCTTTGATCATTTTGTTTTGTCTTGTGTAGTTTCTTAATCATTGTACCTAAACTGTATATGTAAACATGTATACGTAGGGCCCAGCTGTAAAAGAGACCTTGGTCTCAGTCTGTGTTCCTTGTTGAAATAAAGTTATTGTCAATGGTGTGCGTACTGGTAGCGGAGTCAGGTGCAGGAGAGCAGAGAGTTGTGAACAGGCGCACACTTTATTGAGACAGGAGAAACCAACAGACGGACGCCACTGCGTCAAAACCTCCAGCCAATTGGCAAAAGTGCAAAACGCGCAAACAGTCACAATAATTATGTTCAAACAAATAAACATACCTCGTGACAAAACACGGAATATACGAACACCAGTCTGGCGCATCAACACTGACACGTAACACAAAACAATTTCACACAAAGACATGAGGGGGAACAGAGGAATAAATACATGCAGTGTGATTGGGGAATGAAAACCAGGTGTGCAGGGAACAAGACAAAACAAATGGATAAATGAAAAACGGAGCGGCGATGGCTAGAAAGCTGGTGACGTCGAACACACGAACGCCGCACGAACAAGGAGAGGAGCCGACTTCGGCAGAAGTCGTGACAGTTATAATAACATTGCCTTATATCAATGTAACAGTATGTCATATATCAATGTAACACTGTGTCCAATATTAATGCAACATTTTGTCCTATAACAATGTAATATTGTGTCCTATATCAACTTAACATTGTTTACTATATCAATGTAACTCTGTGCCTTATATAAACGTTACATTTTCTCCTTTTTCAATGTAACAGTATGTCCTATATAAATGCAACATTGTGTCCTATATCAATGTAACAGTTTGTCCTATATCAATGTAAAACTGTGTCCTATATCAATGTAACATTGTGTCCTATATCAATGTAAGAGAATGTCCTGTATCCATGAAAAATTGTGTCCTACAGTATAGCAATGTAACTTTGTATTCTATATCAACTTAAAAGTATGTGCTATATCAATGTAACAGTGTGTCCAATATCACTGTAAACATCTGTCTTGATTCAATGTAACAGTGTGGAGTATATAAATGTACATTTTTTTCCCAATATATTAAAATAACATTGTGTTCTATATCAACGTAAAAGTGTGTCCTATTTCAATGTAACATTGTGTCCTATGTCAATGTAAAATGATGTCCTATATAAATGTAACATTGTGTCCTATATCAATGTAAAAGTATGTCATACATCAATGTAATATTTTGTCCTATATCAATGTAACATTTTGTTCTAATTCAATGTAACATTGTGTCCTATATCAATGTAATATTGTGTCCTACAGTATATAAATATAGCATTGTGTAAAACAGTATATCAATGTAACATTGTGTACTACAGTTTACCAATATAACATTGTGTCGTATATAAATGTAACATTTTGTCCAATATAATAATGTAACGTTGTGTCCTATATCGATGTAACATTGTTGTCTATATCAATGTAACATTGTGTCCTATATCAGGATAACATTGCGTCCTATTACAATGTAACATTGTGTCCTATATCGACGTAACATTGTGTTCTAAATCAATGTAATATTGTGTCATATGTCAATGTAATATTGTGTCATATATCGATGTAACATTGTGTCCTATATCAATGTGAAAGTGTGTCCTGTATCAATGTTAAATGATGTCCTATATATATCGATGTAACATTGTGTCCTATATCAATGTGAAAGTGTGTTCTGTATCAATGTAAATTATGTCTTATATCAAAGTAATATTGTGTTCTATATCAAAGACACATTGTGTCCTATATCAATGTGAAAGTGTGTTCTGTATCAATGTAAATTATGTCTTATATCAAAGTAATATTGTGTCCTATATCAAATTTAAAGTGTGTCCTGTATCAATGTAAAATAATGTCCTATATCAATGTAACATTGTGTTCTATATCAATGTGAAAGTGTGTCCTGTATCAATGTAAAATTGTGTGCTATGTCATTGTAACATTGTGTCCTATATCAAAGTAACATTGTGTTCTGTATCAATGTAAAAGTGTGTCCTTTGTCAATGTAACGTTGTGCCCTATATCATTGTTACGTTGTGTCCTATATCAAGGTAATAGTATGTCCTATATCAATGGAAAAGTTTGTCCTGTATCAATGTAACATTGTGTCCTACAGTATATCAATGTGTAGCAAAATGGCTTTCATTCTATCTGACTGAGCCATGGTAACATAGTTTTCTGTGAAATGATGAACGTGATGCTTAATGTGATGCAATGTGATGCTTTAAAGTGGATCAAGTCTCTCTGTGAAGCTGTGATGAAGTATTACTTGCTGCAAAATAATTTCTGCAAAGTTGGAAGAATATTCTCTCGCTTTATACGGAAGAATGGTAAAAGGACAACACAATACTTATGGTTTAACTCCAATTGCTATTATTGAATCAATTTTACACCAAGAAAATGTCCTTAGAGTTGAGCTTTTTTGAACATTATCTACACTCTTAGAAAAAAATGGTTCTATCTAGAACCTAAAACGTTTCCTCGGCTGTCCCCACAGGAGTACACTTTGAAGAACCCTTTTTGGTTCCAGGTAGAACCCTTTTGGGTTCCATTTAAAACCCTTTTAGCACAGGGTTTTACATGGAACTCTAAAGGATTCAACCTGGAACCCTACGGGGACAGCTGAAAAAGCCTTTTGGAACCTTTTTTTCTGAGAGTGGTATGTAGTGTATGAAAGAAGCACATGACTACATAGCCATATCAGTATGACTGAATATACTATGGCACAGTGTCAAAGAAGACTCATCTAATTGTTTTACAGCTATTCATTACTATGACATATTTTCAATCACAAATATAAAAACCTGTTATTTTACACTTTTATTGCAATGAGGGGGAAAACAGACATTCTAAAAATGTCAAAGATTATGGGAACCAATTCCAACAACCACCATTAATAGATACATTATTTTCTATGGGAATGGAATGTTTTTATTACTAGCCACCAATTTGTATATATTGTGTAAAATCTATATTTCAAGTGAGCTGCATTTGTTAAATTCAAGGTGGAAAGAGGGTTTAGTATGGCAGCAGTGTGTGTGTGTGTGTGTGTGTGTGTGTGTGTGTGTGTGTGTGTGTGTGTGTGTGTGTGTGTGTGTGTGTGTGTGTGTGTGTGTGTGTGTGTGTGTGTGTGTGTGTGTGTGTGTGTGTGTGTGTGTGTGGCAGTGTGTGTGTGGTAGTGTGTGAGTGGCAGTGTGTGTGGGCAGAAGCAGCACAGAAGAGCAGGCTGCCAACTCCCCAGTCGATAATATAGTTTGGGTCTGTGCCCAGTGAGTGTGACCTCTGCCTGTTGGCTCACAATGTCATCCATTACCCGCCACACACTACCTCTCTCTCTCTCTCTTTCTCCATAATCACACACAGAAAAACACACTTGCTCACAAAAGTACACACACACACACACTGGCGTATCCTTTGGCAGGGGTACAGGCTGTGCATGCCAAGGCCAATGATGGACAGAATGGGTGTTCAACAGGTGTGTGTGTGTGTGTGTGTGTGTGTGTGTGTGTGTGTGTGTGTGTGTGTGTGTGTGTGTGTGTGTGTGTGTGTGTGTGTGCGAGCGAGAGAGGAAGTTTAACAGTAAGAAAAGAGGTGCAGGACTGTCTGAACAACAGCTATGACTGAGAGAGGACACACACATACACACACCTCTGCAGAGAGAGGTAGCTCAGGGGTGGAGGGGTGTGGAGCAGAGCAGAGTACCTGCACAGATGGCAGAATGTCTTACCACAGCGCCCTGCCTGCCTGCCCTCCTCCCTGCCTGCCTCCCTGCCTGCCTCCCTGCCTGTCTGCCTGTCTGCCTGTCTGCCTTCCTGCCGTCACACTGCTCCAAGGCAGTAGAAGAGGAGAACCAGTTTCATCTTTGTCACAGAGAGAGACTCACGGCTCAGTCTTTGAAGCTAATATCACTGCACACCATATAAATAGAAAAGGAAAAAACCTGTATATCTCAATGTTGCATACACTAAGGAGACCAATCATTCAATTATCATAATATGTCCCCTACTAATGAAGTGGCCTACAGCTACTTTGACCTTTGTCATTTTCTGTGGATTGTTGGGCACATTGTGAAGTGCTTTGTAAATTAAATAAAATTTGATTGAAAAATACCCTCTTGACAGGGAGACTTGAAACACTTCTCCTTTAAAAATGTCAGTAAATATTACTGTGCAATTACAGTATGTATTAATGTATTGATAATGTACTGCGAACCTGCCAATTCAAGCTATTTCCTTTTTTCCTTTTCCAAAGCTTACAGTTGAAGTCGGAAGTTTACATACACTTAGGTTGGAGTCATTCAAACTTGTTTTTCAACCACTCAACATATTTCTTGTTAACAAACTATAGTTTTGGCAAGTCGGTTAGGACATCTACTTTGTGCATGACACAAGTAATTTTTCAAACAATTGTTTACAGACAGATTATTTCACTTATAATTCACTGTATCACAATTCCAGTGGATCAGAAGTTGACATACACTAGGCCTTTAAACAGCTTGGAAAATTCCAGAAAATTATGTCATGGCTTTAGAAGCTTCTGATAAGCTAATTGACATTATTTGAGTCAATTGGAGGTGTACCTGTGTACCTTCAAACTCAGTGCCTCTTTGCTTGACATCATGGGAAAATCAAAAGAAATCAGCCAAGACCTCAGAAAACAATTGTAGACCTCCACAAGTCTGGTTCATCCTTGGGAGCAATTTCCAAATGCCTGAAGGTACCACGTTCATCGATACAAACAATAGTACACAAGTATAAACACCATGGGACCATGCAGCCATCATACTGCTCAGGAAGGAGACGCCTTCTGTCTCCTAGAGATGAACATACTTTGGTGCAAAAAGTGCAAATCAACCCCAGAACAACAGCAAAGGACCTTGTGAAGATGCTGGAGGAAACAGGTACAAAATTATCTATACCCACAGTAAAACGAGTCCTATATCGACATAACCTGAAAGGCCGCTCAGCAAGGAAGAAGCCACTGCTCCAAAACTGCAATAAAAAAGCCAGACTACGGTTTGCAACTGCACATGGGGACAAAGATGGTACTTTTTGAAGAAATGTACTCTGGTCTGATGAAACAAAAATAGAACTGTTTGGCCATAATGACCATCGTTATGTTTGGAGGAAAAAGGGGATGCTTGCAAGCGGAAGAACACCATCCCAACCATGAAGCACGGGGGTGGCAGCATCATGTTGTGGGGGTGCTTTGCTGCAGGAGGGACTGGTGCACTTCACAAAATAGATGGCATCATGAGATAGGAAAATGATGTGGATATATTGAAGCAACATCTCAAGACATCAGTCAGGAAGTTAAAGCTAGGTTGCAAATGGGTCTTCCAAATGGACAATGACCCCAAGCATACTCCAAAGTTGTGGCAAAATGGCTTAAGGACAACAAAGTCAAGGTATTGGAGTGGCCATCACAAAGCCCTGACCTCAATCCTATCGAAAATTTGTGGGCAGAACTGAAAAAGTGTGTGCGAGCAAGGAGGCCTACAAACCTGACTCAGTTAAACCAGCTCTGTCAGGAGGAATGGGACAAAATTCACCCAACTTATTGTGGGAAGCTTGTGGAAGGCTACCCAAAACGTTTGACCCAAGTTAAACAATTTAAAGGCAATGCTACCAAATACTAATTGAGTGTATGTAAACTTCTGACCCACTGGGAATGTGATGAAAGAAATAAAAGCTGATATAAATCATTCTCTCTATTATTATTCTGACATTTCACATTTATATAATAAAGTGGTGATCCTAACTGACTTAGGTCAGGGAATTTTTACTAGGATTAAATGTCAGGAATTGTGAAAAACTGAGTTTAAATGTATTTGGCTAAGGTGTATGTAAACTTCCGACTTCAACTGTATATGAGGAATCAGAGGAAATTATGCGGAGTATTCATTTATCAGACAACCATATACATAGAGCACTGAATCAACTTACATTTTCAAAATCCCTTTTCAAAGAAGTCTCATAATCTCATCCACAGTTTCATAAAAATAAAATGTTGTTTGCTGCGGCTCAGATAAATCGTATAGGAGATAGAGGGCAGTAGTACTGGAGATATACAGGGTTTTATTAGTATCAGCCTGAGAAATGTCATGGTGATTTATATACTGGCTTCACTCCAATATTTTACTGTGAACACACAAGAGAGTCTGGAAATATAGTCAAGGCCCTCTCTACCGTGTGTGTGTGTGTGTGTGTGTGTGTGTGTGTGTGTGTGTGTGTGTGTGTGTGTGTGTGTGTGTGTGTGTGTGTGTGTGTGTGTGTGTGTGTGTGTGTGTGTGTGTGTGTGTGTGTGCGTGCATGTGTGTGACTCTTATGCTCTACAACTATGCTATAGACAGGAGAAAGGGGTAAAGATATTATCAGAGTGCTGAAACAGAGTGGTTCAACCTAAATCTCATTGTAAAACTTCAAGAAGTCTATTACAGGAAATGAGAAAGAGTGGGCATCCCAACAAGGCTATCCTTTACTTTCCTTTGGTCTTCTCTGCAGCCCTTGTTGTGTACCTGTCAATAACAACCATTCATCTAGGTGTGTTCTGTTGACAAATTGCTGCATATTAGCCCTTCTATAGTGCATGCACAAGCATACACACACACCCTCGGGCATTCAGGGATGTGTGGCTAGACTGCTCTCCTTGATCTGCCCTTGGGAACAATGGGAGAGAAATGTCACTAAACCGGTTTACACAGTGGTGGAAAAAGTACCCAATTTTCATACTTGAGTAAAAGTAAAGATACCTTAATAGAAAATAACTCAAGTAAAAGTGAGTCACCCAGTAAAATACTACTTGAGTAAAAGTCTATAAGTATTTGGTTTTAAATATACTTAAGTGTAACGTTTGTCGTAAGGAGTGGACCAAAATGCAGCGGGTATATTTATCATCTTCTTTATTGAAGGAAAAACACTTAAACAAAACAAACGATGAAAACAGTCCAATAAGGTGCACAGACTATACTGGAAACAACCACCCACAAACACAAGTGAAAACACACACAACTAAATATGGCCTCCAATCAGAGATAACAACAACCAGCTGCCTCTAATTGGAGGTAATTGACAAAACTAACATAGAAATAGACAAGCTAGATAAACACATAGAAATAGATAATCTAGAACATAAACCAAAAACCCCGAAACACACAAACCAAACACCCCCCTGCCACGCCCTGACCAAACTACAATAACAAATAACCCCTTTTACTGGACAGGACGTGACAGTACCCAAGGTGCAGACCCCGAATGCACCTAAACACAAAAACCCCACAAAAATACCCCCAAACTTAAAGGGAAGGAAGGGAGGGTGGCCACCGTCAACGACAGCTCCCGTGCTACACCCCCCCTCCAACCACGGAGGTGGCTCTGGCTCCGGCCTTAGTCCCCATTCTAACCTGCCCACCCCCGCTGAGGTGCGTCGCTGGAGACTCGGGGCTGAGGTGCGTCGCTGGAGACTCGGGGCTGAGGTGCGTCGCTGGAGACTCGGGGCTGAGGTGCGTCGCTGGAGACTCGGGGCTGAGGTGCGTCGCTGGAGACTCGGGGCTGAGGTGCGTCGCTGGAGACTCGGGGCTGAGGTGCGTCGCTGGAGACTCGGGGCTGAGGTGCGTCGCTGGAGACTCGGGGCTGAGGTGCGTCATTGCTAAAATATACTTAAGTATCAAAAGTCAAAGTAAAAGTATAAATACATTTTAAATTCCTTTTTTATTTACAGATAGCCAAGAGCACTCTCCAACATTCATAATTTACAAATGAAGCATTTGTGTTAGTGAGTCCACCAGATCAGAGGCAGTAGGGATGACCAGGGATGTTGATAAGTGTGTGAATTAGACAATTTTCCTGTCCTGCTCGTTACATTCAAAATGTAACGAGTACTTTTGGGTGTCAGGGAAAATGTATGGGGTAAAAAGAACATAATTTTCTTTAGGAATGTAGTGAAGTAAAAGTAAAAGTTGTCAAAAATAGAAATAGTAAAGTAAGTACAGATACACAAAAAAATACTTTAGTACATTCAAGTATTTTTACTTAAGTACTTTACACCACTGGTTTTACGTTACAGACATTCCACCTGCCGATTGGCTGAGGGGTATCAAATTCTAAATCCTGGCAATAAATTTGCACTGGAAAGAAATAGAATGTGTTCAAACAACGTGAGTAGAAGTGCAACCTAGAAATGTGTAGACATCAGTGGACAGATTCTGAAGAAGGTCATTGAAGATCGAAATGTCAATCTTTTAAACGTCTCTAATAAACTGACACATTTTTAATGATGAGCGAGCGTTGTGCCTTTTCCTGTCCAATCAATTTGCACTGTGCATAATGCAATAAAATGTATTATTCCCTCTTTCTATTTAGAATAGAAATTGAGCGTAATAGATAACATGTTGTGTAGCAAAATGTGTATTTCAATAGTCTTTAAAGAAATGACCAGGTTATAGAGGAAAATAGGGAGTATGATTTGAAAATGAAATGTAAAAAAATGTAGCTGCAAGACAACACATAACAGGAAATAATGAGTGAATGTAAACAATGTCAGCATTTCCTTTACTAAAAAGCTGGAGCTGGAACACACCCAGAGAACATTGTTTAGTGTAGAGGTGCTGACTAACGGCAAATAAACTGGAAGCTATAAAAATAAATAGAGTCAAACAGTCTGTACAGTGCCCTCGGAAATACTTTTTCCACATTTTGTTATGCTACAGCCTTATTCTAAAATGGACTAAATAAATACAAATCCTCAGCAATCTACACACAATACCCCATAATGACAAAGTAAAAACAGGTTTTTAGAAATGTTGGCAAATGTATAAAAGTCCAGAAATACCTTATTTGCATAGGTATTCAGACCCTTTACTATGAGACTCGAAATTGAGCTCAGGTGCATCCTGTTTCCATTGATCATCCTTGAGATGTTTCTACAACTTGATTGGAGTCCACCTGTGGTAAATTCAATCGATTGGACATGATTTTGAAAGGCACACACCTGTCTATATAAGGTCCCACAGTTGACAGTGCATGTCAGAGTAAAAACCAAGTCATGAGGTCGAAGGAATTATCAGAAAAGGATTGTGCCGAGGCACAGATCGGGGGAAAGGTACCAAAAAAAATTGCAAGCATTAAAGGTCCCCAAGAGTACAGTGGCCTCCATCATTCTTAAATGGAAGAAGTTTGGAACCACCAAGACTCTTCCAAGAGCTGGCCACCTGGCCAAACTGAGCAATCGGGGGAGAAGGGCCTTGGTCAGGGAGATGCCCAAGAACCCAATAGTCACTGACTGAGCTCCAGAGTTCCTGTGTGGAAATGGGAGAACCTTCTAGAAGGACAACCATCTCTGCAGCACTCCACCAATTAGTCCTTTATGGTAGAGTGGCCAGACAGAAGCCACTCCTCAGTAAAAGGCATATGACAGCCATGAGAAACAAGATTCTCTGGTCTGATGAAACCAAGATTGAACTCTTTGGCCTGAATGCCAAGTATCACATCTGGAGGAAACCTGGCACCATCCCTATGGTGAAGCATGGTGGTGGCAGCATCATGTGGTGGGGATGTTTTTCAGCGGCAGGGACTGGGAGACTAGTTAGGATCGAGGAAAAGATGAACGGAGCAAAGTACAGAGAGGTCGTTGATGAAAACCTGCTCCAGAGCGCTCAGGACCTCAGACTGGGGTGAAGGTTCACTTTCCAACAGTACAATGACCCTAAGCACACAGCCAAAATCCTCCCGCGCCGACAAAGATGGCCGCCTCGCTTCGTGTTCCTAGGAAACTATGCAGTATTTTGCTTTTTTATGTGTTATTTCTTACATTGTTACCCCAGGTAATCTTAGGTTTTACTACATACAGTCGGGAGGAACTAATGGATATAAGAGCAACGTCAACTCACCAACATTACGACCAGGAATATGACTTTCCCGAAGCGGATCCTCTGTTTGGACCACCACTCAGGACAATGGATCGGATCCCAGCCGGCGAGCCAAAACAACGGCGTCGTAGAACAAGCGGCAGATGGAGCGGTCTTCTGGTCAGGCTCCGTAGAGGGGCACATCGCGCACCGCTCCCGAGCATACTACTCGCCAATCTCCAGTCTCTTGACAACAAGGTAGACGAAATCCGAGCAAGGGTAGCATTCCAGAGAGACATCCGAGACTGTAACGTTCTTTGTTTCACGGAAACATGGCTCACTCGAGACACGCTATCTGAGTCGGTACAGCCACCTGGTTTCTTCACGCATCCGCCGACAGAAACAAGCATCTCTCTGGTAAGAAGAAGGGTGGGGGTGTGAACTCAAGTCATTTTGTTCACCTGACTTAGAATTCCTCACTATCAAATGCCGACCGCATTATCTACCAAGAGAATTCTCTTCGATTATAATCACAGCCGTGTATATCCCCCCCAAGCAGACACATCGACGGCCCTGAAAGAACGTCATTGGACTCTATGTAAACTGGAAACCACATATCCTGAGGCTGCATTTATTGTAGCCGGGGATTTTAACAAGGCTAATCTGAAAACAAGGCTCCCCAAATTCTATCAGCATATCGGTTGTACTACCAGGGGTAGCAAAACCCTAGACCACTGTTATTCTAACTTCCGCGACGCATATAAGGCCCTCTCCCGCCCTGCCTTTGGAAAAGCTGACCACGACTCCATTTTGTTGCTCCCAGCAATAGACAGAAACTAAAACAGGAAGCTCCCACTCTCAGGTCTGTTCAACGCTGGTCCGACCAATCCACGCTTCAAGATTGCTTCAATCACGTGGACTAGGATATGTTCCGCATTGCTGCGAACAACAACATTGACGAATACGCTGACTCGGTGTGCGAGTTCATTAATAAGTGCATCGGTGATGTCGTACCAACAGTGTCTATTAAAACATTCCCCAACCAGAAACCGTGGATTGATGGCAGCATTCGCGCAAAACTGAACGCGCGAACCATTTTATATTTTAGTCATTTAGTAGACGCTCTTATCCAGAGCGACTTACAGTAGTGAATGCATATATTTCATTTCATTCATTTAAAAAATAAATTGTACTGGCCCCCTGTGGGGATCGAACCTACAACCCTGGCGTTGCACACACCATGCTGGCGTTGCAAACACCATGCTCTACCAACTGAGCCACAGGGAACCACTGCTTTTAATCAGGGCAAAGTGACCAGAAACATGACCGAATATAAACAGTGTAGCTATTCCCTCCGCAAGGCAATCAAACAAGCTAAGCGTCAGTACAGAGACAAAGTGGAGTCGCAATTCAACGGCTCAGACGCAAGAGGTATGTGGCAGGGTCTACAGTCAATCACGGACTACAAAAGAAAAACCAGCCCCGTTGCGGATCACGATGCCTTGCTCCCAGACAGACGAAACAACTTTTTTGCTCGCTTTGAGGACAATACAGTGCCACTAACACGGCCCGCTACCAAAACCTGCGGGCTCTCCTTCACTGCAGCCAACGTGAGTAAAACATTTAAACGTGTTAACCCTCGCAAGGCTGCAGGCCCAGACGGCATTCCCGGCCGCGTCCTCAGAGCATGCGCAGACCAGCTGGCTGGTGTGTTTACAGACATATTCAATCAATCCTTATCCCAGTCTGCTGTCCCCACATGTTTCAAGAGGGCCACTATTGTTCCTGCTCCCAAGAAAGCTAAGGTAACTGAGCTAAATGACTACCGCCCTGTAGCACTCACTTCCGTCATCATGAAGTGCTTTGAGAGACTAGTCGAGGACCATATCACCTCCACCTTACCTGACACCCTAGACCCACTCCAATTTGCTTACCGACCCAATAGGTCCACAGACGACGCAATCGCCATCACACTGCCCTAACCCATCTGGACAAGAGGAATACCTATGTAAGAATGCTGTTCATCGATTACAGCTCAGCATTTAACACCATAGTACCCTCCAAACTCGTCATTAAGCTCGAGACCCTGGGTCTCGACCCCGCCCTGTGCAACTGGGTCCTGGACTTCCTGACGGGCCGTCCCCAGGTGGTGAGGGTAGGTAACAACATCTCCACCCCGCTGATCCTCAACACTGGGTCCCCACAAGGGTGCGTTCTCAGCCCTCTTCTGTATTCCCTGTTCACCCACGACTGCGTGGCCATGCACGCATCCAACTCAGTCATCAAGTTGGCAGACGACACTACAGTGGTAGGCTTGATTACCAACAACGACAAGACGGCCTACAGGGAGGAGGTGGGGGCCCTCGGAGTGTGGTGTCAGGAAAATAACCTCACCCTCAATGTAAACAAAACAAAAGAGATTATCGTGGACTTCAGGAAACAGCAGAAGGAGCAGCCCCCTATCTACATTGACGGGACAGTAGTGGAGAGGGTGGAGAGTTTTAAGTTCCTCGGCGTACACATCACGGACAAACTGAAATGGTCCACCCACACAGACAGCGTGGTGAAGAAGGCGCAGCAGCGCCTCTTCAACCTCAGGAGGCTGAAGAAATTCGGCTTGTCACCAAAAACACTCCAACTTTTACAGATGCACAATTGAGAGCATCCTGTCAGGCTGTATCACCGCCTGGTACGGCAGCTGCTCCGCCCATAACCGGAAGGCTCTCCAGAGGGTAGTGAGGTCTGCACAACGCATCACCGGGTGCAAACTACCTGCCCTCCAGGACACCTACACCACCCGATGTCACAGGAAGGCCAAAAAGATCATCAAGGACAGCAACCACCCGAGCCACTGCATGTTCACCCCGCTAACATCCAGAAGGCGAGGTCAGTACAGGTGCATCAAAGCTGGAACCGAGAGACTGAAAAACAGCTTCTATCTCAAGGCCATCAGACTGTTAAACAGCCATCACTAACATTGAGTGGCTGCTGCCAACATACTGACTCAACTCAAGCCACTTTAATAATGGGAAAATTAATGTAATCAATTTATCACTTGCCACTTTATATTAGATAATGTTTACATAACCTACATTATTCATCTCATATGTATATACTGTACGCCATACCATCTACTGCATCTTGCCATCTTGATGTAATTAGATGTATCACTAGCCACTTTAAACAATGCCACTTTATATAATGTTTTCATAACCTACATTACTCATCTCATATGTATATACTGTACTCTATACCATCTACTGCATCTTGCCATCCTGATGTAATGTATCACTAGCCACCTTAAACAATGCTGCTTTATATGTTTTCATACCCTACAATACTCATCTCATATGTATATACTGTACTCCATACCATCTACTACATCTTGCCTATGCCGTTCGGCCATCACCCATTTATATATGTTTATGTACATATTCGTATTCATTCCTTTACACTTGTGTGTACAAGGTAGTTGTTGTGGAATTGGTAGATTACTTGTTAGATATTACTGCATGGACGGAACTAGGAACTAGAAGCACAAGCATTTCGCTACCCTTTCATTAACACCTGCTAACCATGTGTATGTGACAAATAACGTTTGATTTGATTTGAAGACAATGCAGGAGTGGCTTTGGGACAAGTCTCTGAATGTCCTTGAGTGGCCCAGCCAGAGCCTGGACTTGAACCCGATTTAGCGTCTCTGGTAGGATCTGAAAATAGCTGTGCAGCAACGCTCCCCATCCAACCTGACAGAGCTTAAAAGGATCTGCAGAAGAGAATGGGAGAAACTCCCCAAATACTGGTGTGCCAAGCTTGTGGCAACATACCCAAGAAGACTTAACGCTTTAATCGCTGCCAAAGGATGTTCAACAAAGTACTGAGTGAAGGGTCTGAATACTTATGTAAATGTGAAATTGTGTGTAGATTCTACATCTGCATTGCTGTTTGGGGTTTTAGGCTGGGTTTCTGTACAGCACTTTGTGACGTCGGCTGATGTAAAAAGGGCTTTATAAATAAATTTGATTGATAAGAATTATTTTTTAAATCTAATTTAGATTGAGGCTATAATGTAACAAAATGTGGAAAAAGTCAAGTGGTCTGAATACTTTCTGAAGGTACTGTATATATAAACTCCCAATAATCTATTGCGTAAAACACCAACATTTTGGCATCACTCTGCCATCTTCCACTACCAAATAAACAGAAATAGAACATTCCTTTATTTCCCAGCTGAGGCCTGCAGGAAAAGCATCAGTAGCAGCAACAGCAGCAGTGATTTCTGTACATCCCAACCCTATCATCAGCAGGTTCAATGCAAACAAAGACATCCCTCCTTCACACGCCCACATCCTGGGGCCTAGGACGTGCACACGTATCGTACCCCCCCCCCCTCAAATCACAGTTTTACCGTACTTAGATCCCCCCCGCGCCCCACCCCACCCTCCCCCTTACCAGTGACACTCACATACACACACCACACTCACACTCACACACACACTCACACACACACCACCGCCTGCCTGCCTAAACCATCAGAGAGCCGCTGCTCGCAATTCATGTGCATCGTGTCAGATAATTTTGCGGCAGCGAATCAATAATGCAACAGTAAATTTCATTTAAATAAACATTAGAGGCCTTCTTAATTAATGAAACCTCATCTGCAATTTCTCAGTGTCAGGAGCGCTATCCCCTTTGATGTTGGTGTGAATATTCCTCTTTAGAAAATGAGCCTCTGACACTATTAGTGATCTGTAATGTTAGCTCCCCTCTTCTCCTCTTGCTGTATAATACTGTGCAAGGCTTATCGAGCGCAGCCTGTACAGCATAACCAGATTAAAATCATTTACTGTGCGCCTGAGGACAATGAGGGGTGGTAAAATGAATGTGGAGGAAACACGGTGAAGAATAGTGTAGGGAATATCTAATGAGTCTAATCTACATACAAGCCACCTGATCAAATGCTTGAGCAATCTCAAAGACCATGCATCAAACACTACATGACATTAACATCCAATCAAAATCTGGACAGTCTATGCCCATAATCCATAATGCAGCACTGTTAATAACTAAGAGGGATATTCAGAGAGTAATACTCAGGAGAAATAGAAAACAACATGGTACATGGTAATGTTAGATGAGATTGTGGGGCCTGACCTGTCCTTGCCTGTTCACCAGTGCAGCTAGATGAATGGCACACACAGCTATTTCTGGTTCACATTCTATGATGGATCCATTATTCAGTGGCTATATGTGACTTTCACTACTACGCTACAGTACAGCTAAAGTCGAACCACAGTTCATTCCTCTTACTGTCTCCATGGAGCCAGAGCAGATTTGGCTCCAGTTTATCACGTCACATTATGGGAATGTGTGTTGCAATACAGTCAGCTTCCTCTGTTTTCAGAGCGATGCTGCATGTACTGTACTCATACACACATACACACACACCCACACAGAGGATGGAATGTGCTATTTATTGTTAGACTCAGTAAATGTAAGTGTCACACTGATATTGTTGATGCATGATGCAACCAACCGCCAACACCTGCCAAGGTGAAGTATGATCACCTGCTACATCGGATCAACCTGTATTCCAACACGACCAGGTTGCACCACATCAGATCAACCTGTATTCCAACACGACCAGGTTGCACCACATCAGATCAACCTGTATTCCAACACGACCAGGTTGCACCACATCAGATCAACCTGTATTCAAACACGACCAGGTTGCACCACATCAGATCAACCTGTATTCAAACACGACTAGGTTGCACCACATCAGATCAACCTGTATTCCAGAACCAGGTTGAACCACAGAGAGAGTTAACACCCTCCACATCCCTGTGATCTAGGCCAGTCTGATCCTGCTGCACATCCCCCTAAGCCTGGGAGACCAGAGAGAGAGAGAGAGAGAGGGGAGGGAGGAAACGGGGGATACAGCAGCGAGCGGCGGCAGCATAGCAGCCTTAAGTGTGCTATCATAGGCGTCTCTTGTGCCTGCCTGCTTTATTTGCTGTAGTCAGGTTAATGAGTCCACCAGCCCACTTGATGTTGAGAGGCCTGTCACAAAGAGCTGCCTAATTAAAAGCTAGCCTGGCACGCCGCTCCCAGACAAAGGCACATTCACCACAAGCTGAATGCCTCCACTGCTCCTCAATGCCTCCAGCCCAGAGGGCCCTGGCCATGCCATACCTCCCTGCACACGTCCTGCTGGCACCTGGCCAGGCACACAGTCAACGACTGACCCACCTAGGCCTGGCGCTGGGTCTGCCTGGCTGGATGGCTGGTTGCTGTGGTACTGCTGGTGGTGTGTATTTGGTCAGCTGACGGATAAAAGTTTGTTAGCTTTAGAACAAACAAACACCATTACCAGTCAATATACTGTAGACCTTACCAATACACACACCATGTACCAGTCCATATACTGTAGACCTTACCAATATACACATCATGTACCAGTCCAAATACTGTAGACCTTATCAATATACACACCATGTACCTGTCCATATACTGTAGACCTTACCAATAAAAACACCATGTACCAGTCCATATACTGTAGATCTTACAAATATACACACCATGTACCAGTCCATATACTGTAGACCATACCAATAGAAACACCATGTACCAGTCCATATACTGTAGACCTTACCAATACAAACGCCATGTACCAGTCCATATACTGTAGACCTTACCAATACAAACGCCATGTACCAGTCCATATACTGTAGACCTTACCAATAGAAAAACCATGTACCAGTACATATACTGTAGACCTTACCAATGCAAACACCATGTACCAGTCCATATACTGTAGACCTAACCAATATACACACCATGTACCAGTCCATATACTGTATACCTTACCAATATACACACCATGTACCATTCCATACACTATAGACCTTACCAATATACACACCACGTACCAGTCCAAATACTGTATACCTTACCAATATACACACCATGTACCAGTCCATCTACAGTAGACCTTACCAATACAAACACCATGTACCAGTCCATATACTGTAGACCTTACCAATATACACACCATGTACTAGTCCATATACTTAGACCTAACCAATACACACACCATGTACCTGTCCATACACTGTAGACCTTACCAATATACACACCATGTACCAGTCCATATACTGTAGACCTTACCAATATACACACCATGTACCAGTCCATCTACTGTAGACCTTACCAATATACACACCATGTACCTGTCCATATACTGTAGACCTTACCAATATACACACCATGTACCAGTCCATCTACTGTAGACCTTACCAATATACACACCATGTACCTGTCCATATACTGTAGACCTTACCAATATACACACCATGTACCAGTCCATATACTGTAGACCTTACCAATATACACACCATGTACCAGTCCATATACTGTAGACCTTACCAATATACACACCATGTACCTGTCCATATACTGTAGACCTTACCAATAGAAACACCATGGACCAGTCCATATACTGTAGACCTTACCAATAGAAACACCAAGTACCAGTCCATATAATGTAGATCTTACCAATATACACACCATTTAAAAGTCCATATACTGTAGAATTTACCAATTCAAACACCATGGACCAGTCCATATACTGTAGACCTTACCAATACAAACACCATGTTCCAGTCCATATTCTGTAGACATTACCAATACAATCACCATGTACCAGTCCATCTACAGTAGGCCTTACCAATACAAACACCATGAACCAGTCCATATACTGTAGACATAACCAATATACACACCATGTACCAGTCCATATACTGTAGACCTTGCCAATATACACACCATGTACCAGTCCATATACTGTAGGCCTTACCAATATACAAACGATGTACCAGTCCATACGCTGTAGACATAACCAATAAACACACCATGTACCAGTCCATATACTGTAGGCCTTACCAATACATACACCATGTACCAGTCCATATACTGTAGACCTTACCAATATACACATCATGTACCAGTCCATATGCTGTAGACCGTACCAATACAAACATCATTACCAGTCCATATACTGTAGGCCTTACCAATACATACACCATGTACCAGTCCATATACTGTAGACCTTACCAATAGAAACACCATGGACCAGTCCATATACTGTAGACCTTAGCAATATACACATCATGTACCAGTCCATATACTGTAGACCTTACCAATACAAACACCATGTACCAGTCCATATACTGTAGACCTTACCAATATACAAACCATATACCAGTCCATATAATGTAGACCTTAGCAATATACACATCAGGGACCAGTCCATATACTGTAGACCTTACAAATTCAAACACCATGTAAACCTTACCAATATACACGCCATGAACTAGTCTTAATACTGTTAACCTTAACAGTACAAACACCATGTACCAGTCCATATACTGTAGACCTTACAAATTCAAACACCATGTAACAGTCCATATACTGTAGACCTTAGCAATATACACATCAGGGACCAGTCCATATACTGTAGACCTTACCAATACAAACACCATGTACCAGTCCATATACTATAGACCTTACAAATTCAAACACCGTGTAACAGTCCATATACTGTAGACCTTAGCAATATACACATCATGTACCAGTCCATATACTGTAGACCTTAGCAATATACACATCATGTACCCGTCCATATACTGTAGACCTTAGCAATATACACATCAGGGACCAGTCCATATACTGTAGACCTTAGCAATACAAACACCATGTAGACCTTACCAATATACACGCCATGAACTAGTCTTAATACTGTTAACCTTAACAGTACTAACACCATGTACCAGTACATATACTGTAGACCTTACAAATTCAAACACCGTGTAACAGTCCAAAAATACAGACCTTACCAATACAAACACCATGTACCAGTCCATATACTGTAGACCTTAGCAATATACACACCATGTACCAGTCCATATACTGTAGACCTTACCAATATACACACCATGTACCAGTCCATATACTGTAGACCTTACCAATATAAACACCATGGACCAGTCCATATACTGTAAACCTTACCAATATACACATCATGTACCCGTCCATATACTGTAGACCTTAGCAATATACACATCAGGGACCAGTCCATATACTGTAGACCTTAGCAATACAAACACCATGTAGACCTTACCAATATACACGCCATGAACTAGTCTTAATACTGTTAACCTTAACAGTACTAACACCATGTACCAGTACATATACTATAGACCTTACAAATTCAAACACCGTGTAACAGTCCAAAAATACAGACCTTACCAATACAAACACCATGTACCAGTCCATATACTGTAGATCTTACCAATATACACACCATGTACCAGTCCATATACTGTAGACCTTACCAATACAAACACCATGTACCTGTCACGGGCTGGCTCAAGAAAGCAGGAGAGGTAGAGTCAGGCGCAGGAGACAGAGAATTCTTGACCACACTTCTTTATTCCAGAAAGTAGATATGGTCGCCAAAAATAGGGACGCAGCCCTTAAATACTTCTGCGGTGGTGAACACAACGAAACCAACCACAGGAAGAGGAAAAACAGCACACGTTCCTCAAGCACACAAAACGGACAAGAAACATAATCACGCACAAACACAGACATCCTGCGCTAAACTAAATAACCCCCCCTACTAATAACTAACCCAAAACAGGTGCGTGCCTACCTAGACCTAACCAACAGAAAGTGAAACAAAAAAGGATCGATGGCAGCTAGTAGGCCGGCGACGACGACCGCCGAGCTCCGCCCGGCCGAGGAGGGGCGCCACCATCCGTCGGTGTCGTGACGGTACCAGTCCATATACTGTAGACCTAACCAATATACACACCATGTACCAGTCCATTTACAGTAGACCTTACCAATACAAACGCCATGTACCAGTCAATTTACTGTAGACCTTACCAATATACACACCATTTACCAGTCCATTTACTGTAGACCTTACCAATACAAACGCCATGTACCAGTCCATATACTGTAGGTCTTACCAATATACACATCATGTACCAGTCCATATACTGTATACCTTACCAATATACACACCATGTACCAGTCCATACATGGTAGACCTTACCAATACAAACACCATGTACCAGTCCATATACTGTAGATCTTACGAATATACACACCATGTACCAGTCTATATACTGTAGACCTTACCAATATACTCACCATGTACCAGTCCATACACTGTAGACCTTACCAATATACTCACCATGTACCAGTCCATATACTGTAGACCTTACCAATATACTCACCATGTACCAGTCCATATACTGTAGACCTTACCAATATACTCACCATGTACCAGTCCATATGCTGTAGACCGTACCAATACAAACACCATTACCAGTCCATATACTGTAGGCCTTACCAATACCTACACCATGTACCAGTCCATATACTGTAGACCTTACCAATAGAAACCCCATGGACCAGTCCATATACTGTAGACCTTAGCAATATACACATCATGTACCCGTCCATATACTGTAGACCTTAGCAATATACTCACCATGTACCAGTCCATATACTGTAGACCTTACCAATATACAAACCATGTACCAGTCCATATACTGTAGACCTTACCAATATAAACACCATGGACCAGTCCATATACTGTAAACCTTACCAATACACACACCATGTACCAGTCCATATACTGTAGACCTTAGCAATATACACATCAGGGACCAGTCCATATACTGTAGACCTTAGCAATACAAACACCATGTAGACCTTACCAATATACACGCCATGAACTAGTCTTAATACTGTTAACCTTAACAGTACTAACACCATGTACCAGTACATATACTATAGACCTTACAAATTCAAACACCGTGTAACAGTCCATATACTGTAGACCTTACCAATATACACACCATATACCAGTCCATATACTGTAGACCTTACCAATACAAACACCATGTACCAGTCCATATACTGTAGACCTAACCAATATACAAACCATATACCAGTCCATATACTGTAGACCTTACCAATACAAACGCCATGTACCAGTCCATATACTGTAGACCTTACTAATGCAAACACCACGTACCAGTCCATATACTGTAGACCTTACCAATATACACACCATGTACCAGTCCATACATGGTAGAACTTACCAATACAAACACCATGTACCAGTCCATATACTGTAGACCTTACGAATATACACACCATGTACCAGTCTATATACTGTATACCTTACCAATATACACACCATGTACCAGTCCATATACCGTAGACGTTACCAATATACTCACCATGTACCAGTCCATATGCTGTAGACCGTACCAATACAAACATCATTACCAGTCCATATACTGTAGGCCTTACCAATACATACACCATGTACCAGTCCATATACTGTAGACCTTAGCAATATACACATCAGGGACCAGTCCATATACTGTAGACCTTACCAATACACACACCATGTACCCGTCCATATACTGTAGACCTTAGCAATATACACATCAGGGACCAGTCCATATAATGTAGACCTTAGCAATACAAACACCATGTAGACCTTACCAATATACACGCCATGAACTAGTCTTAATACTGTTAACCTTAACAGTACTAACACCATGTACCAGTCCATATACTGTAGACCTTACAAATTCAAACACCGTGTAACAGTCCATATACTGTAGACCTTACCAATATACACACCATGTACCAGTCCATATACTGTATACCTTACCAATACAAACACCATGTACTATTCCATATACTGTTGACCTTACCAATTCAAACACCATTTACCAGTCTTAACAATGTTGACCTTATCAATACAAACCGCTTGTACCAGTCCATATACTGTAGACCTTACCAATATACACACCATGTACCACTCCATATACTGTAGACCTTACCAATACAAACACCATGTACCAGTCCATATACTATAGACCTTACCAATATACACACCATGCACCAGTCCATATAATGTAGATCTTTGCAATATACACACCATTTACCAGTCCATATACTGTAGACCTCACCAATACAAACACCATGTACCAGTCCATATACTGTAGACCTTACCAACACATACACCATGTACCAGTCCATATACTGTAGACCTTACCAATACAAACACCATGTACCAGTCCATATACTGTAGACCTAACCAATATACACACCATATACCAGTCCATATACTGTAGACCTTACCAATATACTCACCATGTACCAGTCCATATGCTGTAGACCGTACCAATACAAACATCATTACCAGTCGATATACTGTAGACCTTACCAATACACACACCATGTACCAGTCCATATACTGTAGACCTCACCAATACAAACACTATGTACCAGTCCATATATTGTAGACCTTACAAATTCAAACACTGTGTAACAGTCCATATACTGTAGACCTTACCAATATACACACCATGTACCAGTCCATACATGGTAGAACTTACCAATACAAACACCATGTACCAGTCCAAAAATACAGACCTTACCAATACAAACACCATGTACCAGTCCATATACTGTAGGTCTTACCAATATACACACCATGTACCAGTCCATATACAGTAGACCTTACCAATACAACCACCATGTACCATTCCATATACTGTAGACCTTACCAATATAAACACCATGTACCAGTCCATATACTGTAGAGCTTATCAATATACACACCATGTACCAGTCCATATAATGTAGATCTAAACAATATACACACCATGTACCAGTCCATATACTGTAGACCTTACCAATATACACATCATGTACCAGTCCAAATACTGTAGACCTTATCAATATACACACCATGTACCTGTCCATATACTGTAGACCTTACCAATAAAAACACCATGTACCAGTCCATATACTGTAGATCTTACAAATATACACACCATGTACCAGTCCATATACTGTAGACCATACCAATAGAAACACCATGTACCAGTCCATATACTGTAGACCTTACCAATATACACACCATGTACCAGTCCATATACTGTAGACCTTACCAATACAAACGCCATGTACCAGTCCATATACTGTAGACCTTACCAATACAAACGCCATGTACCAGTCCATATACTGTAGACCTTACCAATAGAAAAACCATGTACCAGTACATATACTGTAGACCTTACCAATGCAAACACCATGTACCAGTCCATATACTGTAGACCTAACCAATATACACACCATGTACCAGTCCATATACTGTATACCTTACCAATATACACACCATGTACCATTCCATACACTATAGACCTTACCAATATACACACCACGTACCAGTCCAAATACTGTATACCTTACCAATATACACACCATGTACCAGTCCATCTACAGTAGACCTTACCAATACAAACACCATGTACCAGTCCATATACTGTAGACCTTACCAATATACACACCATGTACTAGTCCATATACTTAGACCTAACCAATACACACACCATGTACCTGTCCATATACTGTAGACCTTACCAATATACACACCATGTACCAGTCCATATACTGTAGACCTTACCAATATACACACCATGTACCAGTCCATCTACTGTAGACCTTACCAATATACACACCATGTACCTGTCCATATACTGTAGACCTTACCAATATACACACCATGTACCAGTCCATCTACTGTAGACCTTACCAATATACACACCATGTACCTGTCCATATACTGTAGACCTTACCAATATACACACCATGTACCAGTCCATATACTGTAGACCTTACCAATATACACACCATGTACCAGTCCATATACTGTAGACCTTACCAATATACACACCATGTACCTGTCCATATACTGTAGACCTTACCAATAGAAACACCATGGACCAGTCCATATACTGTAGACCTTACCAATAGAAACACCAAGTACCAGTCCATATAATGTAGATCTTACCAATATACACACCATTTAAAAGTCCATATACTGTAGAATTTACCAATTCAAACACCATGGACCAGTCCATATACTGTAGGCCTTACCAATACATACACCATGTACCAGTCCATATACTGTAGACCTTACCAATATACACATCATGTACCAGTCCATATGCTGTAGACCGTACCAATACAAACATCATTACCAGTCCATATACTGTAGGCCTTACCAATACATACACCATGTACCAGTCCATATACTGTAGACCTTACCAATAGAAACACCATGGACCAGTCCATATACTGTAGACCTTAGCAATATACACACCATGTACCAGTCCATATACTGTAGACCTTACCAATATACACACCATGTACCAGTCCATATACTGTAGACCTTACCAATATAAACACCATGGACCAGTCCATATACTGTAAACCTTACCAATATACACATCATGTACCCGTCCATATACTGTAGACCTTAGCAATATACACATCAGGGACCAGTCCATATACTGTAGACCTTAGCAATACAAACACCATGTAGACCTTACCAATATACACGCCA
Source organism: Salmo salar (assembly GCF_965601325.2). Classification (NCBI taxonomy): domain Eukaryota; kingdom Metazoa; phylum Chordata; class Actinopteri; order Salmoniformes; family Salmonidae; genus Salmo; species Salmo salar. The sequence goes on along the minus strand of NC_138319.1, from coordinate 26,889,347 downwards.
TGAACGTCTTAATACTGTTAACCTTAACAGTACTAACACCATGTACCAGTACATATACTGTAGACCTTACAAATTCAAACACCGTGTAACAGTCCAAAAATACAGACCTTACCAATACAAACACCATGTACCAGTCCATATACTGTAGATCTTACCAATATACACACCATGTACCAGTCCATATACTGTAGACCTTACCAATACAAACACCATGTACCTGTCACGGGCTGGCTCAAGAAAGCAGGAGAGGTAGAGTCAGGCGCAGGAGACAGAGAATTCTTGACCACACTTCTTTATTCCAGAAAGTAGATATGGTCGCCAAAAATAGGGACGCAGCACTTAAATACTTCTGCGGTGGTGAACACAACGAAACCAACCACAGGAAGAGGAAAAACAGCACACGTTCCTCAAGCACACAAAACGGACAAGAAACATAATCACGCACAAACACAGACATCCTGCGCTAAACTAAATAACCCCCCCTACTAATAACTAACCCAAAACAGGTGCGTGCCTACCTAGACCTAACCAACAGAAAGTGAAACAAAAAAGGATCGATGGCAGCTAGTAGGCCGGCGACGACGACCGCCGAGCTCCGCCCGGCCGAGGAGGGGCGCCACCATCCGTCGGTGTCGTGACGGTACCAGTCCATATACTGTAGACCTAACCAATATACACACCATGTACCAGTCCATTTACAGTAGACCTTACCAATACAAACGCCATGTACCAGTCAATTTACTGTAGACCTTACCAATATACACACCATTTACCAGTCCATTTACTGTAGACCTTACCAATACAAACGCCATGTACCAGTCCATATACTGTAGGTCTTACCAATATACACATCATGTACCAGTCCATATACTGTATACCTTACCAATATACACACCATGTACCAGTCCATACATGGTAGACCTTACCAATACAAACACCATGTACCAGTCCATATACTGTAGATCTTACGAATATACACACCATGTACCAGTCTATATACTGTAGACCTTACCAATATACTCACCATGTACCAGTCCATATACTGTAGACCTTACCAATATACTCACCATGTACCAGTCCATATACTGTAGACCTTACCAATATACTCACCATGTACCAGTCCATATACTGTAGACCTTACCAATATACTCACCATGTACCAGTCCATATGCTGTAGACCGTACCAATACAAACACCATTACCAGTCCATATACTGTAGGCCTTACCAATACCTACACCATGTACCAGTCCATATACTGTAGACCTTACCAATAGAAACCCCATGGACCAGTCCATATACTGTAGACCTTAGCAATATACACATCATGTACCCGTCCATATACTGTAGACCTTAGCAATATACACATCAGGGACCAGTCCATATACTGTAGACCTTAGCAATATACACGCCATGAACTAGTCTTAATACTGTTAACCTTAACAGTACTAACACCATGTACCAGTCCATATACTGTAGACCTTACAAATTCAAACACCGTGTAACAGTCCAAAAATACAGACCTTACCAATACAAACACCATGTACCAGTCCATATACTGTAGATCTTACCAATATACACACCATGTACCAGTCCATATACTGTAGACCTTACCAATATACTCACCATGTACCAGTCCATATGCTGTAGACCGTACCAATACAAACACCATTACCAGTCCATATACTGTAGGCCTTACCAATACCTACACCATGTACCAGTCCATATACTGTAGACCTTACCAATAGAAACCCCATGGACCAGTCCATATACTGTAGACCTTAGCAATATACACATCATGTACCCGTCCATATACTGTAGACCTTAGCAATATACACATCAGGGACCAGTCCATATACTGTAGACCTTACAAATTCAAACACCATGTAAACCTTACCAATATACACGCCATGAACTAGTCTTAATACTGTTAACCTTAACAGTACTAACACCATGTACCAGTACATATACTATAGACCTTACAAATTCAAACACCGTGTAACAGTCCATATACTGTAGACCTTACCAATATACACGCCATGAACTAGTCTTAATACTGTTAACCTTAACAGTACAAACACCATGTACCAGTCGATATACTGTAGACCTTACCAATATACACACCATTACCAGTCCATATACTGTAGACCTTACAAATTCAAACACCGTGTAACAGTCGATATACTGTAGACCTTACCAATATACACACCATGTACCAGTCCATATACTGTATACCTTACCAATACAAACACCATGTACTATTCCATATACTGTTGACCTTACCAATTCAAACACCATTTACCAGTCTTAACAATGTTGACCTTATCAATACAAACCGCTTGTACCAGTCCATATACTGTAGACCTTACCAATATACACACCATGTACCACTCCATATACTGTAGACCTTACCAATACAAACACCATGTACCAGTCCATATACTATAGACCTTACCAATATACACACCATGCACCAGTCCATATAATGTAGATCTTTGCAATATACACACCATTTACCAGTCCATATACTGTAGACCTCACCAATACAAACACCATGTACCAGTCCATATACTGTAGACCTTACCAACACATACACCATGTACCAGTCCATATACTGTAGACCTTACCAATACAAACACCATGTACCAGTCCATATACTGTAGACCTAACCAATATACACACCATATACCAGTCCATATACTGTAGACCTTACCAATATACTCACCATGTACCAGTCCATATGCTGTAGACCGTACCAATACAAACATCATTACCAGTCGATATACTGTAGACCTTACCAATACACACACCATGTACCAGTCCATATACTGTAGACCTCACCAATACAAACACTATGTACCAGTCCATATATTGTAGACCTTACAAATTCAAACACTGTGTAACAGTCCATATACTGTAGACCTTACCAATATACACACCATGTACCAGTCCATACATGGTAGAACTTACCAATACAAACACCATGTACCAGTCCAAAAATACAGACCTTACCAATACAAACACCATGTACCATTCCATATACTGTAGACCTTACCAATATAAACACCATGTACCAGTCCATATACTGTAGAGCTTATCAATATACACACCATGTACCAGTCCATATACTGTAGACCTTACCAATATAAACACCATGTACCAGTCCATATACTGTAGAGCTTATCAATATACACACCATGTACCAGTCCATATAATGTAGATCTAAACAATATACACACCATGTATCAGTCCGTATAGTGAAGAACCTTGTCAATATACACACCATGTACAAGTCCATACACTGTAGACCTTACCAACATACACCATTTACCAGTCCATATACTCTTGACCATAACAATACAAACATCAAGTACCAGTCCATATACTGTAGACCTTACCAATACAAACACCATGTACCAGTACATATACTGTAGACCTTACCAATACACACACCATTTACCAGTCCATATACTCTTGACCATAACAATACAAACATCAAGTACCAGTCCATATACTGTAGACCTTACCAATTCAAACACCATGTACCAGTCTTAACAATGTTGACCTTATCAATACAAACCACTTGTACCAGTCCATATACTGTAGACCTTTCCAATATACACACCATGTACCAGTCCATGTACTCTTGACTTTACCAATATTTTCACCGTTTACCAGTCCATATACTGTAGACCTTACCAATATACACAACATTTACAAGTCCATATTATGTAGGTCTTACCAATATACACACAATTTACCAGTCCATATACTGTAGATCTTACCAATACAAACACCATGTACCAGTCCATATACTGTAGACCTTACCAATACACACACAATATACCAGTCCATATACTGTTGACCTTACCAATACAACCACCATGTACCAGTCCATATACTGTAGACCTTACCAATAGAAACACCTTGGACCAGTCCATATACTGTAGACCTTAGCAATACAAACACCATGCACCAGTCCATATACTGTAAACCTTACCAATAGAAACACCATGTACCAGTCTATATACTGTAGACCTTAGCAATACAAACACCATGTACCAGTCCACATACTGTAAACCTTACCAATACACACACCATGTACCAGTCCATATACTGTAGACCTTACCAATACAAACACCATGTACCAGTCTATATATTGTAGATCTGACCAATATACACACCATGTATCAGTCCATATACTGTTGACCTTACCAGTACAAACACCGTTTACCAGTCCATGTACTGTAGACCTTACCAATATACACACCATGTACTAGTCCATATACTTAGACCTACCCAATATACACACCATGTACCAGTCTTAATACTGTTGACCTTACCAATAGAAACACCATGTACCAGTCCATCTACTGTAGATCTTTCCAATATACACACCATGTACCAGTCCATATACTGTAGTTCTTAAGAATATAGAAACCATGTACCAGTCCATATACTGTAGACTTTACTAATACAAACACCATGTACCAGTCCATATACTGTTGTCCTTACCAATACAAATACCATGTATCAGTCCATATACTGTTGACCTTACCAGTACAAACACAGTTTACCAGTCCATGTACTGTAGACCTTACCAATATACACACCATGTACTAGTCCATATAATTAGACCTAACCAATATACACACCATGTACCAGTCTTAATACTGTTGACCTTACCAATAGAAACACCATGTACCAGTCCATCTACTGTAGATCTTTCCAATATACACACCATGTACCAGTCCATATACTGTAGTTCTTAAGAATATAGAAACCATGTACCAGTCCATATACTGTAGACTTTACTAATACAAACGCCATGTACCAGTCCATATACTGTAGACCTTACCAATACAAATACCATGTACCAGTCCATATACTGTAGACCTTACCAATACAAACACCATACTGAGCTGTACTGAACTGTATTGTACTGAACTGTACTGAACTGTACTGTACTGTACTGAACCGTACTGAACCGTACTGTACTGTTTTGAACTGTACTGAACTGTAATGTACTGAACTGTACTGTGCTGTACTGAACTATAATGTACTGAACTGAACTGAACTGTACTCTACTGTACTGAACTGTACTGAACCGTACTGTACTGTTTTGAACTGTACTGAACTGTAATGTACTGAACTGTACTGAGCTGTACGGAACTGTAATGTACTGAACTGTACTGAACTGAGCTGCCGATGCTGCTGCCGCATTCTGTGCTGCTCCTCCCACTCATTTAACCTCTTCCCTTCCTCCCAGTCCACTAAGCCTCTTCATCCCTCTCGCCTACACCATCCTATCTTCCTGCTTCTTGTTTTCATCCTGACTCATAATGAACCAGTTAGTTAGGACCCTTATGCTCCCCTCTGAATGGGGATCAGTAGACAGATTGTGGGGAGGACGGCTGTCTGTGACACACACCAGGCAGTTATCAGCCACCAACCAGGTGCACCTCTTTAATGGGAATCTTGCAAGGCATCCTGGGAAGCCGACCATCATCTTCAAGTCCTATGGTCGCCTTTGCTCTCCTGTGCTATTCATTAAATGACGTGTTTAACAGCTGCATGAGTGCAACTCTTTTGAAATCAAATCAAATTCGTGGAGGTGATATCATTTTTGGGGACGTCTACATTTATGGTTCAATATGGAATAGATTATAATACATTTCCTTTCCTGTACTTTTCTTCTTCTGTGAGTGTTCATATTTTTGCATTATTCTGAACACGTTTCATATATTCATATGAAACATAACGTGCATACTACTGTAATGCGTTTTTACATACTCATAATCTACATGGTTTCAAGACTGAACATCCCTGCTGGACAATTAAGCAGTAAGGCCTGAGAGGGTGTGGAATACGGCCAGTATCCCATGGCTACGGGCTGTTCTTAAGCACGACGCAACACGGAGTGCCTGGATACAGCCCTTAGCTGTGGTATATTGGCCATATACCACAAACCCCTGAGGGGCCCAATTGCTATTATAAACTGGTTACCAATGTAATTAGAGCAGTAAAAATAAAAAAATGATCTGATATTCCACGGCTGTCAGCCAATCAGCATTCAGGGCTTGACCCACCCAGTTTATAATATCACACACAGCACAAGTAAAACAAGACAAAAACATAATTAATGATCAAAACCTTTGTTTATTTATTTTTATAAAAAGATATGGAACATTTCATAACATTTTCATCTTAAAATCAGCATCCTGAATGTTACAAAATGTCTTCCTGTCAGTGTTTTGCTTATACAGTTGAAGTCGAAAGTTTACATGCACTTAGGTTGGAGTCATTAAAACTCGTTTTTCAACCACTCCACAAATTTCTTGTTGACAAACAATAGTTTTGGCAAGTCGGGTAGGACATCTAATTTGTGCATGACACAAGTAATTCTTCCAACAATTATTTACAGACAGATTATTTCACTTATAATTCACTGTATCACAATTCCAGTGGGTCAGAAGTTTACATACACTAAGTTGACAGCTTGTAAAATTCCAGAAAATGATGTCATGGCTTTAGAAGCTTCTGATAGATGCGAAATATGCAAATCAATCCCAGAACAACAGCAAAGGACCTTGTGAAGATGCTGGAAGAAACAGGTACAAAAGTACCTATATTCACAGTAAAAAGTGTCCTATATCGACATAACCTGAAAGGCCGCTCAGCAAGGAAGAAGCCACTGCTCCAAAACCACCATAAAAAAGCCAGACTACGGTTTGCAACTGCACATGGGGACAAAGATCGTACTTTTTGGAGAAATGTCCTCTGGTCTGATGAAACAAAAATAGAACTGTTTGGCCATAATGACCATCGTTATGTATGGAGGGAAAAGGGGGAGGCTTGCAAGCCGAAGAACACCATCCCAACCGTGAAGCACGGGGGTGGCAGCATCATGTTGTGGGGGGTGCTTTGCTGCAGGAGGGACTGGTGCACTTCACAAAATAGATGGCATCATGCGGTAGGAAAATGATGTGGATATATTGAAGCAACATCTCAAGACATCAGTCAGGAAGTTAAAGCTAGGTTGCAAATGGGTCTTCCAAATGGACAATGACCCCAAGTATACTCCAAAGTTGTGGCAAAATGGCTTAAGGACAACAAAGTCAAGGTATTGGAGTGGCCATCACAAAGCCCTGACCTCAAACCTATAGAACATTTGTGGGCAGAACTGAAAAAGCGTGTGCGAGCAAGGAGGCCTACAAGCCTGACTCAGTTACACCAGCTCTGTCAGGAGGAATGGGACAAACTTATTGTGGGAAGCTTGTGGAAGGCTACCCAAAACGTTTGACCCAAGTTAAACAATTTAAAGGCAATGCTACCAAATACTAATTGAGTGTATGTAAACTTCTGACCCACTGGGAATGTGATGAAAGAAATAAAAGCTGAAATAAATAATTCTCTCTACTATTATTCTGACATTTCACATTTATATAATAAAGTGGTGATCCTAACTGACCTAAGACAGGGAATTTTTACTAGGATTAAATGTCAGGAATTGTGAAAAACTGAGTTTAAATGTATTTGGCTAAGGTGTATGTAAACTTCCGACTTCAACTGTACCTAATATGTATACCATAATCCCCAGCACTTCTTCATAAACCCTGTGAACTAATCCAAAACATACAGTACACACTGAAATATACAGTACACACAAAAAACATACAGTGTGAGTAAACTAGCACACATCATGATTAGTGCACATGCTACATCCCTGCATCTCTGCATCTTTTAATCAGAGGAAACAAGAGTCCAGTATCTTTCAAGACATGGATGGGTCAGGCGAGTTAAACCTTTTCTGAATAGGAAATTATCAAATATCTCGCTTTCTCTCCCTCGCTCCCTCTCTCTCTCTCTCTCTCTCCCCTCTCCCTATCTCTCTCTCCCCATCTCCCTCTCCTATCTTTCTCAGTCTCTCCTCTTTCTACCAATCTCTCTCTCTCTTTTTCCCTCTCTCTCCCCTCTCCCTCTCGATCTCTCCCCCTCTCTCCTTCCCTCCCCTCCCCCTCTCTCTCCCTCTCTCCCCCTCCCTCTCTCTCCTCCTCCTCTCCCCAATCCCCCTCTCCCTTTCTCCCCCTTTTTCCCTCTCCCTCTCTCTCTCTCTCTCTCCACACTATTTATAGATGGGCAGAAACAGCTGACTGCAGTGATGTCACTTGGTGCTGATGTAAGGCTTTGTTCCACAGCGTATGCATATGCCACCTGGGTCTGAGGCTGAGGCTGAGGCTGAGGGAGAATGGAGCTACGCTCCTGGAGCCAAGATGGACGACAGTTTGGTTTTCCTTGCCTCGTTATTGTAGTGTGAAACACCCACCATTACTGTATCTATCTGCAGTGGCTAGGCAGGCAGCTCACTAATCCCTGATTCCACAATCCACTCCTTTATGAAAGCACTGAGTCTTTTGTCTAGCATGTATTTTCCCTCTCATGAACGGCATATTTATTTGATGCAGTTGTTTAGAAATTCCACCATAGACACTGATACCACAAGCTCAACTATTGCACTCATTCCAATTTACAAATGTGTGCCTGCCAGGGTTTGCAGTTTTTCATATTTTTTTGTGTTACAAAGTGGGATTGAAATAGATTTAGTTGTGATTTTTTTTCATTGATGTACACAATATACTCCATAACGTGAAAGTGAAAAGAAAATTCCACACATTTTTACAAATGAATACAAAAAAATGTAGTCATTGATAGGTATTCACCCCCTTTGTTTAGGAAAGCCTAAATTAGTTCAGGACAAATAAGTTATGTGGACTAATAGGGGCTGACATGATTTTTGAATGATTACCCTTTCTTCTGTCCCCATACATACAGTACAACGTCTGGAAGGTCCCTCAGTCAAATATTGACATTCAAGCTCAAATTCAACTACACAGACCAGGGAGCTTTTCGAAAGCCTCATAAAGAATGGCAGTGATTGGTAGATGGGTAACAATAACAAATCAGACATTGAATATCTCTTTATGCATGGTCAAGTTAATAATTAGGCTGTGGATGATGTATTAAACCACCCAGACACATCAAAGATACAGTCGTCATTCTGAACTGAGCTGCAGATCAAGAAGGAAACTGCTCAGCATTGTCATCAGGCCATTGGTGATTTTAAAACAGCTACAGAGTTCAATGGCTGTGATGGGAGAAAACTGAGGATGGATCAAATACATTGTAATGACTCCACAATAATGACCTACATGAGAATGTGAAAAGAAGAATACAAATATACAGAATACAAATATTCCAAAACATACTTCCTGTATGCAACAAGGCACTAAAGTGATACTGCAAGAAAACACAGTAAAGGAATACACTTGTTGGCTTAAACGCAAAGCCTTATGTTTGAGGAAAACAAAACACATCACTGAGTAACTGCCTCCTTATTTTCAAGCATGGTGGTGGATGCATCATGGTATGGGTATGCTTGACATTGGCAAATACTGGGGAGTTTTTCAGGATAAAAACAAACGAGATGGTGCTAAGCACAGGCAAGATCCTAGAGGAAAACCTGCTTCAGTCGGCTTTCCACCAGACACTGGGAGAGGTCACCTTTCAGCAGGACAATAATCTAAAACACAAGGCCAAATGTATAGTTGCTTATCAAGAAGACAGTGAATGTTCCTGAGTGGGCAAGTTACAGTTTTGACTTAAATCTGCTTGGAAATCTATGGTAAGACTTGAATTGCACTCTAGCTATGATTGCCAACACCTTGACAGAGCTTGAAGAATTTTGAAAAGAATAATGGGCAAATATTGCACAATCCAGGTGTGCAAAGCTCTTAGAGACTTACTCCAGAAGACTCACATCTGTAGTCATTACTAAAAGGTGTTTCTAACATGCATTGACTCAGGGGGTGAATACTTATCTAATCAAGGTGTATTAGTGTTTTATTTTTCATTCATCTTAATTCATTTTTTGAAATCTTCTTCCACTGACATTACAGAGTATTTTGTCTAGATCTTTCACAAAAATATCACAATTAAATCAATTTGAATCCCACTTTGTAACACAATAAAATGTTAAGAAATCCAGAGTGGGTAGGGGGATGCTTATGATACCCCCTATAACATGAGCGTGGCTGAGGCGTTGACGGAGTATTATACCCCCTTATATATTTTTGGAAGCCTTTGGGCACTTTCGGTGTCCCTAAAAGAACAGGGTTGCCTGGCAACCCCTTATTGTTGCCATGGAGATTCACGTATTGGCAGCTGCTGCAATCAGCATTAACTCAAGGCGCATATTCTCATTCTGATAGGCAGGCGATGGAGATGGGGAAGGCAAATAAGACAGGGCAGTCAGAGAGGGATGGTAATCAGTGTGAAACATATGCTCATCCATTACTCGCTGCATTAATACAATTATATCAAAATAAATGTATGGCTGTGCTTTGGCAGCAGCATATCATTGCCCTCCCCTCCTTATTGCAGACCCCTAGTTTCAGTCAAGGAATTGTATAGAGTAGAAATGCAGTTGCATGCAATGGTGGTTGATGCCTTCAAAATACATTTACATTGAGAATTTCAGTGCATATAGACGCATATTAATATTTTGTCCTCAGTCTCATTTAAAACCTCCAAAGTGAAATGTGATATTCAGTTAAATAGATATAGGTTGTTCTATGTGATAAATAAAGCAGATTTTCATCGTGGCATATCACTTGAGTTGATATAAACCAAACCGTATTGAATAACTGCATCTCTATCTATCAGGTCTTAAAGAGATGATGGGACGTTATAGCGTCTTCTATATCAGAAAACATTTAATATAATTTACCGACACTACTCCACAAAGAACGTCATTGCATTATGTTCAGAGTTTAACAAAAATTTGGAGTCAATTAAATGCTAAATTATACCACTTTCAACTGAATGAATCCTCTTTGTTTGCAGGAGCTCTGTAGGAGCCTGCACTGTTTCATTTGAAAGGCCGTAGGGATAACTTATATTTTTTCCTCTTTCCATTGTTTTTGCATGGGTATGGAATCAAACACACCCCTTCACAGATCTTAATAACAATTATTTCCTTTTGGGTTTTTCAGGGCTCTCTGACTCCCTCTCTCTCTCTGGCTCTCTCTCTTGCTCTTTCTCTCTGACTCCCTCTCTCTCTCCCTCTCTCTCTCCCTCTGACTCCCTCTCTCTCTCTGACCCTCTCTCTCTCTGTCTCTCTCTGACTACCTCTTTCTCTCTGACTCCCTCTCTCGCTCTCTGACTCCCTCTCTCTCTCTCTGACCCTCTCTCTCTCTGTCTCTCTCTGACTACCTCTTTCTCTCTCTCTCTGTCACTTCACAGCTGACATCACAGACAACACACCCGTTGACCCCCATTTCATAACCTTTGTGGGTACATGGGCGAAATCCATTTACACACACACACATATATACACACACACAGACGGGAATGCATGTGCACGCACACACACACACATGCACACACACAGGCACACATACACACACATACACAAAATAATTGTGCTTTAATGTAGTACATACTAGTAAACACAGTGGAAGTTCTAGGCCTTGAAGTGTGGTCTTAGTTGTTAAGAGTATTGCGAGATGATCACACAAATTTCCATTCTAGCTAACTTTACAGCTGAATAATTAATCTAGAAGAAATATGGTGTATTAACAATTACAACGAATTGGTGTCAAATAATCCTGTTTTATACACACCACTTCTGAGCCGAACATTTACACTACATTATTCTGGGGTCAAACTGTACCATCAATTAAACAGCACGTGATATTGAATACTTTCAAAGCACACTACGCAACAAGAATTAAAACAGTTTCAGTAATTAGGGCAAAACCAGTGACTCCGGTGTTGCCAAAAACTGCATCTGTGTATAGCCAATGGAGTGCTGCAGCCTAAAAATACAATCATTATTAGAGCACAAATAATGACCTCACATACGAGCACCTGGGTGCACAGTGAATGAATCCATGTTTTTACTGAATTGATTCACTGTGTTTGGACAGCAATGAGTGTGAGGCTGCAGGTTACATTGTGAAGAGCTGCAGGAAGGTGACATTACATATAGCTGAACTATATACAGTAGAACATGTACTGTAGGGTGTGCAGTAACTGAAACTACGCTTGCTAAAGAACAGGTTTCTCAGATGGGGGAAAATATACACATCCCAGTCTACAACTACAGTATATTGAGGTATTTTCCATTTCTACTGTATGATACCAGAAGAGTTCATGTCTGTAACATTTCATTTTCCTGTCTCCTGGCTTTAGTTGCCCTACAAAAGAGAAACATGGCTTAAGGAGTCAAATGTGATGATCTCTCCACATCAGCATTAGAATAGAGAAGCCTTTCTCCTGCTTCAGCTGATAGTTAGCATCACAGAGAGAGAGAGGAGGAGGACGAGGGTGAGGTGGTGGAGGAGGAGGAGGAGTTGTTGGTGGTGGTGAGGGTGGAGGAGGAGGAGGAGGAAGAGGAAGAGAAGGAGAAGGAGAAAGAGAAGAAGGAGGAGGTGGTGGAGGAGGAGGAGGAAGAGGAGGAGAAGGAGAAGGAGGAGGTGGTGGTGGAGGAGGAGGAAGAGGAAGAGGAGGAGGAGGAGAAGGAGGAGGAGGCGGAGAAGGAGAAGAAGGAGAAGGAGGAGGAGGAGGAGGAAGTGTTGTTGGTGGTGGTGGAGGTGGAGGAGGAAGAGGAAGAAGAAGAGGAAGAGGTGGAGAAGGAGGAGGAAGAGGAGGTGGTGGTGGAGGAGGAGGAAGAGGAGGAGTTGGTGGTGGAGGAGGAGGAGGTGCCCTTACATGCATGTTTGACCCCTCAGTGATGTCAGAGGAGGGGAAGGTCCCGAACACAAGGCCCGTGGTCTCTTTACATCTCCCTCACAGAGAAATACAAGATGATATATTTCATGGTGAAATGGAAACTGCGTGTTATTTACATTATTCTAGTGGAATGTTGTCGTGATTGATATTTGGTGGGGTATCTTAAACAGGAATTCATTATGATTGAAAATGTATGAAGCATTTGATTAGACTAATAATGTAACAAATATTTTTATCTGGACTATATATAACAATCTTTAAATCACTGCTTTATGGATATGAATTCATAAAATAATAGCCCATTGATAATACCATATTTGTATATATATATATATATATACTCAATGACTACAGAGTGTCAACATCTCTGAAGGTATCACAGTGCTAAGCTATACATATTTATTTGAGGACATATTGACATGCTTTTAAGACTATATGCTAACCATGGTCCTTTCAACTCCAGATGGCTCAAACAAACTGAATGAATGACCCAAACTGGGGGTTGCTGACACTGCTACCGTTACATTTGACCTAGAGTACATTCATTTATATGTATTCATCTTTTAGAAATGGATATATTTCAGATTTCATTCTAAAATATATTACCACTAAAATAGATGTGACTTTGAACGCAAGCTATTGTATTTGGCATTAACAATTTAATTCCATTAAACTGGGTATTTTAGGAATAATTTGAAGCTGATCTGGTTCTGTTCACGATACCAACAACAACACAACAACTGTTTGGTATTTGGTGCTACACAACCCTGCCTGGGATAACATCCAGGCCTATCTGGGATAACATCCAGGCCTATCTGGGATAACATCCAGGCCTATCTGGGATAACATCCAGGCCTATCTGGGATAACATCCAGGCCTATCTGGGTTAACATCCAGGACTATCTGGGATAACATCCAGGCCTATCTGGGTTAACATCCAGGCCTATCTGGGATAACATCCAGGCCTATCTGGGTTAACATCCAGGACTATCTGGGATAACATCCAGGTCTATCTGGGATAACATCCAGGCCTATCTGGGATAACATCCAGGCCTATCTGGGATAACATCCAGGCCTATCTGGGTTAACATCCAGGACTATCTGGGATAACATCCAGGCCTATCTGGGTTAACATCCAGGACTATCTGGGATAACATCCAGGCCTATCTGGGATAACATCCAGGCCTATCTGGGATAACATCCAGGCCTATCTGGGATAAATATAGGGGGACAACTCAGATCAGGATTTCATTGAAATACAGTTATGATGACAATACCATCTAAGGATATCGTTCCAAACAAAAAAGAGTATGACTGGATGCCACTACTGTATTGTATAATAATGATACATTGCATTAGACTAGAGCAGGCCTCAACTATAGTCTAATAATAACCGCTGTAACTACATATTAACAGATGATCATGAGGCCTACATACATTGATGGTGGAGAGAGGACCGCTCATTCAAAAACTAAAACAACATGTCATGACAAGCCATCTCTCATAGTCTGTATACTACTGTACACTCCAGTCATTACAATGATCAATGACATACCAGAGCCATACATAGCCTAACATACATTATTATATATATATATATAAAGAGAGAGAGAGAGAGAGAGAGAGAGAGAGAGAGAGAGAGAGAGAGAGAGGAGATAGAGGGAGAGAGAGAGCTTCTATCTGCATATTTGTCAAAATGTAGTTATTGACATAACCTTGTCCTGTTCAACGATCTCTACCTATATAGTACTCTAAATACCCTAATTTGTGTTAAAAATGTTCTAAAGTATATCATATAAAAATTGCTGACACCATTCAAACCAATGAGGGGTCGGAACTATGCCAATTATCCCAGAATCCTCTTTTTGCAGATAGAACCTTCTAGTCCCAAGCTTTCGATATGACTCTGGGAAATAGTATTTATGAAGAAACACAAACAGCAGAGCAACCTTTAGACAGACTGTATATGCCAATGGTCACACTGTCTGTCATGGCTACACAACTCAACATGACAAGCAATATGACGACAGCAGAAATCATCCTGAAGTCACTGAAACACTACCTTATTATGCCATTGATTTGTAATATGACCACCATGACTACTTAATCATGTTTCCATCTAGTATTTCCCAGATACAATCTGATACTTCATGTTACTCAAATACTCACTAAGTTATATGGTTAGATCTTGGCTATCACTGACAATAATATAACCGTTAGCAATAATTGTTACCTCTATTTGAATAGCAAAATGGAATGATGGAGGTTAAATGGACTGATTTACAGATTCATTAAGCTTTTATTGTGTTTGTATCTTGTTAGTATACTGAAATAAAAAATAAATAAGGTTATCAAAAATGGAAATGTATTCCTAAATACGCAAAACATGAGATGTATTTGAAAGTATATATTTTTTGGTAGATAATCAGACACCCAATCGCCCCACTTCTTACCCTTCCCTATTCTTCATCTTCAATTCACAGCTATGCTTAGCTCACTCCCTCTCCCCCAATAGTCTCAATATCTTCCATTTCAGAATAACATCAGGTATCAAACAGCAGGCTTCTCAAGTCCATCTCTGGGTCTCAAATATTTACATGATCATTTGTACAGTAATGCAATCCACATTTCATGATATAATTGAGTGTTTGTTTTATCAATGCAAATATGGATAATCATATTGCTAATATTGACCATAAAATGTGTTTCTCATAGAAAGATTCCTGTCTGAAATCTAAAGATTATGATATGGATTGATGCAATCAAATGTTCATATTGAGTGGTTAATCAATGCTAATGTGGATAGCCTATCAAAGTGGTATTAATGAGATCCCCATCATTGCTTCTACAACCTTTGAGGTAACCAATTGTATATGTAATTTATTTCAGTGAGGTTCTGATGCTACAAGGTTAGGGGATAGAAGCCTATGGGCCTTTGTGTCTGTATAAGGAGGGTGGTCACAGTCTACATATACCCCGTTGTCAATTCCATTATACAGAAAACCACCGCGCTTATCGACTGTAAGAGGCTAAAGGCTTTAATAGCAACACATTTGAACAGAGACTATTTGATATTTCGATAGTTTTATCGTAGACTACATTTTACAACATCAGACAACACACTCATTATGTTCACATGAGAGAGTAACGTTAGTGTCTGAATGTTGCTAATTTACAGAAAATGTTCCCAGATTTTTCGTCTGGAATCGATTCAAATGTAATGTGAATATTCAGTCTGATACAACCACTTTAAATAGTTTGATTTGTTTTGAACCTATTTACATGCCTATTGACATTCATTACCCTACTACAAAAGTATTTACAGTTCAATAAAAGTATGTATTCCTACTGCGCGTGCATTTATAACCCATTAGTAACGTTTCCTAAATAATATATAATTCATCAATATGCTAGCTAGATAAAATGTGATTAAAGTACAGCTAGGTTTCTTCGTTTAGACATACATTTAATGACCAAACGATTGTCAAACCACTAGACTTCGATTTAATTCAGCCATTTGTGTTATTGTTTTTATGTTATAACGAATAATTCTAAAATGGCTATACTATAGCTTTTTGAGTCACTCAGAATATGTAGCGACAATTTTCACCTGCACATGGCTTACATCCACAACTTACATCAATGTATTTTCAAGTAGCCTAATATTTTCGAGTATTTAGTAAACCACCCCGTCAATTTGTATTGGCTCATGAAGAATGACTTGTGAGTTATGGTAATGCCACAATGCAAAGCACCACTTTTCCTTCGCCCATTGGATATCTAGTCTAGGCTACGCAAACAATAGCAGTTAAACCGAGCACTACAACCTCACACCGATTTGACCAAAGTATATTCTGCACAACACAATCCAATCTAAAATTGAACGAAACGTACTAGAACAAAATCTAACCTAAGGGTTCCAAATGCAGTCTTACTTGAGAGACCATAGCAATATCTCCATCCTCCGATTGAAAACCAGTCGCACACATTCCTCTACACCGACTGTTGGACTTGGGAAACATTTCAAACTTTTACATGTCCCACCTCTGGCCTTGGTGGAATTTGCATCTGCAGGGGGTAGTCATCCCCCCCTTTACCCTCTCCCCACCTCTCTCTCCCCCTCTAGGTTTAGTTTTCTCTGTGAGACAAGGGGCCCTCCGGTCGGCCCTTGATTAATACATGTTTATCTGTTTTGAAGTGCGGGACAATAGGGGATGGCCTGTGACCCCGCGGAGTCCCGACCTCGCGCAGGTTCATTGTGACGCGCTGGGAAAGGGGCTTTGGGATGGAGACCCCGGGCACTGACCCGCGCACATCCTAGAGCCTCGCCATTCATGCGCGCACCGCTGCACGTCGCCCGCAGCTTCCATTGTTTCAGTGGGGACAATAGCTTTTTTCCCTTTCTCTCCCCTCACAGTGAAAAAAAGTGCTTTAAAATGTCCCTCCAAAGTTGTATCCAGATATGTAGCAATGTACCACTGTTGCAACAGTATTGTGTTTTCACACGTGGATGAATCAATAGGCCTACTAAAACTGTAGATGACAACGCCTCTTCCAGATATTATATTAATATGTGTTATATATAGTATTGTCCGCTGATGTGGCATCACTAAACGATCATTGAATTCTCACAGCAATCGTGTGTTTAAAGGCCCGCTGTAACAGAGTGTAGTAGCCTAGATAGTATCCTCAATAGAGGGCAAGCATGTACCCTAGATAGTATCCTCTATAGAGGGCAAGCAGGGAGGTAGGTGTCACGTAGGGAGAGGAGAATGCCTGCAGCCTCCATCCACGGCGTCAAGAGAACAGGGGGAGAAGAATGGGAGAAATAGAGCGTGTTTTCGAGCACGCAGTAGCTTCTGTATTCATAGAAAGTGTGTGGACACACAGGCTATATTGACATATCATATGCAAAAATCAAATCAAGTGAAATATTTTTTTTAGTAACACCTTGCATGTGCGTGTGTGATTCGCTATGTGTTCGGGTCGTTTTCTTGAGCCATTAGCGTTAGAAAGTTTAGACCGGCTATAATGACATCATCTTTCCATGGGGCCAAGTGTGGGGATCCATACTGGGTTGTGTTTCCATTGGATATTTTGCCCCTGAGTCGATCTCGGCAGGAAGTGAAGGGAATTACAAACCAGTAGCACCGAACACAGGGGTGGCACTTAAATTAATTATTAATTGAATATTAAATAGCTCGTGTATAGACCTAATGTATTTTTTTACACTCATTCTGAAATTTGTTGAACCAAAATACGCAGGCCTGTACGAGAAGCTACCATCCATAACGTGACTGATATCAACGTGACTCCGTTTCATATCAAGACATGGACTGATGACTCGTTTGGAGAATTAGTCTCCTATAGACTGCCCTCACATTTTACTTGCCTCGGGGTCTACAATATTTGACATTTTTCAAAAACCCAGTGTTTTATAAAGCAGAATTGTTGCTATATTTGATTGTACTGTAAGAGCTGCAGCCACTTTATCTAATTTGGCCTAATTAGGATAGCTGCCGTTGGCCTCCCTCTCCGCATGAGAACTACACAGGCCAGAATATCCATGACATCTATGCTTGTAAAAGGGTGCTACGCATGGCGTATTCACAGCAAATGAAGGCCTATGCAGCATTATAATGTTCTACAAATATAAGAAGAATGCTATCCATGTAAATAAATGCTCCTGGGTGAATACGGCTCCCATTGATGTCCAATTGGCTAACTTAGAAGACCTTCAAGTATAGGTTAAGTACATTGCAATAAACTGGGTCGAGATGTGTTAAGTGCGTTCCGATGAACTGGGTCGAGATATGCTTTAATATCTCCAATCGTTAGGAGTTGTAAATATGCATTTTTACCTATTTAAGGTCGTGAAATAAATTTACATTTATATCTGGCCCATGAATCACGTGCGGTCTGAGGGCTCACCATCTCATTGGAACAGATTCAGTGAGATTGAGCTGCGGTCTAGAGGCAGAATGCGTGGAACTACAACGTACTAATGGAGCTCTCAGGACAAACGCTATTAAACATGACAAATTGCACCCAGCACACGAAGACGTCGATTCAATGGTGTACCTTTATTACGCACATTCCTAGTCTAGGTTCAGATTATCTTTGATGACACAAATCTAGTCCGCTATGATTTGGTGCACTGCTACATTTAACATCTTGAAAGAAACAAACACGACAAACAAAATGCATATATAGGCTAACAAACGTGACAAAATCCATTCATGTTATATTGACATTTGATATTTCCAACAGTGTGTGTGTGTGTGTGTGTGTGTGTGTGTGTGTGGGGGGGGGGGGGGGATTTAACTCATTGTAATGCACAGAACGACCTGCCCTCTTTTGAAAAAAGGGAAAAAGGAGCCATGCTTTGCAGAGCATCGCTCACACTGGTAGAATCCGCTACTCGCCCGCCGGAGTCCCCTGATTGTCCATCACTACACCGAGATAACCGGGAATAGGCCTACAAGCCGTTTGCTAACAACAAAACGAATCATATCATACAATGACGTGAAAGAAAACAAAAAGCGAATGGATACAGGACAATACCATGGGACCATCTGGCCTGCGAGAGAGGGTGAGTATGGAGCATCCATGTCTTCACTGGGTCGGTATTTCATATCATATATGACAAGGAAAGAAATGTGCTTTGTTAAGTGTCGTCCATGTGTAACATTAAAACTGACCATGCACACTCACTAGCCTATATGGTGTTGGGGTGTTGGCATGATTCGCTCAAAGCATAGGCACTCAAAGATAACGGACTTGCCTCCGACGTTGCACTTGCCATTGTTATTGCGGGCGTTAAAAAAATGCCTCTAGTAATTATGGATATGAATAAGGTTGACAAAGAGCCAGTAGAATCACTATACACGTTACTGCACAAGTGGGCTCATATATATGGGCTAGAGTTAGTCTACATAATCGATAAAAACGATGGAATGACTGCATGCTCATTATGCACTTGTTTGTTCGTCGCGCGGCGCTTTGAGACAATGGGTCCGCGCACGGACCTACTGGGTTTAGTTCTCAATGGTTACCGGATAGCGGGAAGGTAAACTATCAAGCGGTTTTGTTACACACTCCAAATATCGGTTCATAAAGGACTGTATCATTTAGATTTTTCATATGGGAGGGGGGATTTCCTCCCCCCCCCCCCCCCCATCTAAAATGGCGTTTCCCTTTGTTTCTCCATCCCAAATATTGAATGGGTAATGCGGTGCAATAATCATAGCCGTCTGAATACAAACTGCGTTCAAGCCTATACTTATATACATTAGTGAATATAATCTGTGTAACGGCAGAAATAGCTCCCAAAGCCTATTGGAACGCTTAGCAGCACTGTTGAGGCAGCAGCCTAGTTGCTGTAGTAGACAGGCTAGTCCTAATAGTAGTAGTGGAGGTAGTGGGGTTGTAGCCTTGACTCAATAATTGATCAATTCCATTTCAGTATACTTTGCACTGGTTTCATGAGGCAAATTGATGGATATAATGACGATTGGCATGCAGTTTCAAACGCGTTAATCATGCGCTATAAACACTATGGCGTTTTATATTCTATATATGCAAATAGTTACTACGCACAATTGATTTAATGAATGCACATTCTCTTGCTTAAAAGACTAAATGTAAAATAGTTTGCATAGTGAATGTAATGACATGAACAGATACATTGGTTCCATGTGCTGGCTTTGCACTGGTTTCAAAACCACGGACAGCGAATAGGGTCTGCATTGGACCTAAACACATTGTTCCACGAAATGGTTCTAATGGCTCACACACATTAAACAATTCGACACAATTGAAAAAAGAAAATCGCGCGCGCGTGTGTCCATTTTTAGAACAGTGCATCATTGCGTAACTGATTATATAGTCAGTCAATTTCAAACCTTTAGGCTAAACCAATATCCTAACTCACCTAGTGATATTATCAAACTAGCCTACTCACACAGATCGCTGTGCATTGGCATGACAAAACAGGATTTAAAATCCTCTTTCTATTCGTTCTATGTCCATCACTATACACTTTAACAAGGTGCGTCGAGTAATTGCAATAGCTAAGAAACAGGGAGATTAGGTTTAAACTGAGACTGAAGTGATTTTTCCTTAGTTTCAAGGGCACAGGAAGATGATTGGGGACGTTAGCTATAGAGAGAGAGGGAGAGAGAACATCTGTTTGCCCAGTGACGTCACCGTCCCCCATGCAATCCTCTTGTGCAGAAGGCAGATGCCTTATTTGTTTGGCTAGAGCGCCATTAATCCTGAAGTCAGCCGGCGAGGGGAAAAGACCGGGCTGAGGGAGATCAGTCTCATTTAGTGGTATCGAAAATGGGACATGTACAGCTCAGCTCAGCTCGTCCTCGGTCCCAGATGGATTTGTGAGGAGAGGAGCCTATATACCTTTGCCTTCGGTGGTTCCACGGTGCGTTGATGGAATGCAGGAGGAGGGCAGTTTTGAGGCTTTCGAATTGCCTCATTCGCGCTTTGCGGAATCTTTTATTTTTTATTTTTTTACTTGACCTGCGAGTAGACTGGTGCTATGCTTTCTCTTGTAAAGTGCCGTTCCATTTTTCCAAGCAGAAAGCGACCTTTATGGATCTCTATAGGCTTCTTTTTTTAATGTAAGACGAACACTTTTCCCCTGTTTGTAGGCTTTTCTCTCTTTCCCGTACAGGATTTTGTATTGACTTTCTAAGGTTTGTGACGCATTTGGTGTGTTCTTCTCTTTTTTTGGTAGGTGTTTGATGGAGGAATACGACGTGGTTGAAGCCTACTCCTGACGCTTTTTTTTTGCCAAAACAGACATCCTTTGAAGAAGATCAAATGGCCCGTCCCCCTTTTTGCCTCCGAGACGGATTCGGACTAATCATCAGTTTGAATCTAGCCCCCAAAAACAGTGCTAGTGACGACTTTAACCCATTACGCACGGGTGTCACCAAGCTCAATGGCCGCCGTGCTTCAATGTTTAATAGTTTTTTTCTATCAAATTACATTCAATTGTCATTATGGGGTAATGTATATAGCATACATTTATCAGCAGCTATGAGATGATGTTTGATAGTCTACACGAGTAACCTTCCATTACAGAATGCCACTCCAACTTCAAAGAACACTGACATCGGCACATAACTGTTCGCACTGAAGGTCTGAAGAAACGGGTGGTTGGTCTATATAGAACAAGGAATATTATGGGCGGAAATGGCAAAGA
This sequence comes from Salmo salar, assembly GCF_965601325.2. Taxonomy (NCBI): domain Eukaryota; kingdom Metazoa; phylum Chordata; class Actinopteri; order Salmoniformes; family Salmonidae; genus Salmo; species Salmo salar. The sequence goes on along the minus strand of NC_138319.1, from coordinate 26,867,334 downwards.
ATGAATGTTATGGGTGGAAATGGCAAAATGTAACACACACACACACACACACACACACACACACACACACACACACACTGAGTGTTCTGAGGTTCTGGTTCTCCGTGTTCACAGCGGACCTTGATTTAATGTCTTACAATTAAGGCACGCGGTGAATGCCAAGAGCGGAGCCTGCTGTCATCTACGCGAGCGCACACAGCTTTCACTAAAGCGAGACACTAAAGCGATAACGGAAAAGGTTTGTTGTCTGCAAATTCCCCTGTAGTCTATGTTGTATCGTTTTCGTTTTTTCAGAGTAAATAAAGCACCCAATACTACCAGCTCATGTCTTCATATGATAACTGATGTCATTTCAAATGCATGTAGCCTACACTGTCGATATGCAACATGATCTATTGCAGCTAAAACATATGCAGCTTAAACATGTTAAAATATGTGGGAGGATGTTGTAAATGTGCCCTGTGGTCGAGTGTAACTGAAGGACCTTTGGTTGAGGTAGAGGCCTTGCATATACACAATCCGCTCTCAAGGCGCTGTCCACAACCACTGGTGCTGAAAGCAGTCCGCCGCAGAGCAGCCCATTTTGTTTTAGTAGGCTTGCGCTATACGCGAACGCTTCAGAATAACATTATTATACACGAAATATACAGTAAGCTATTATATTGAATAGGCCTACATGAAAGCAGGGCACAACCGGATGTATCTAAACAAAGGCACACAGCCTACATGCAGACCCACGCATACATATACACGCACATCAGGACTCACATAAATATGCACACAAACACACACGCCACAAGAATGCACGTACACAGTTACAGCCAAACAGTTCTACATTTCACTTAAAAATAGTAGCCTTCTTGTCTCCTTGTGAGGTTTATGTGTGATGACATTTGCAAGCAGTGACAACATAGCCTAATGTAACGATCAACCCGAATCTGTAGCCTCCTATGCATGGGATACGTAGGCTAAAACTTAGGCCTGCATATTTAACCGTCCATTCAACCCATAGCCTATTTCTGATTTTAACTAGGATAATTTGAGTCAGAATCTGAACATATAATCCAGATTTAAATATAGACTTCATCTCGAAAATTTGGAAGAGATATGGAAATTGTATTTGTCAAAAACATTTATACATATCCAATCAAATAGGCCTATGTTGAATCGTTTCTTCGTGGTTTGCAGATTTACAATAATACCCATAGGTATGCTATGCCACCTAGTGGCCGTTGCATACATGGGCAGACTTGAATACACTGTAGGCCCCTAACACAACACAGAGTGAGGGTCAACATGGCATGTCAAATCATTATATCAAGTTGACAAGGTTTCAGGGTAATCGCTAGCTTACAATATAGGATACAATTCATCAGAACTTGCTGTGGGAATGTGTGTTTGATAGGTCTATAGGTATACAGTGTGTCATTTTAAAAAGTATTAAGTTAGCTGTATCTTTCTCTGACAAACAGACAGGAAGAAGAGAAGGCATTCCCAGGTGATGTAATACCTGTATCACTACCCTTGGGTACCAGTGATTTGCTTGTTTTCCTATTTGACCAATGTTGAATTAGGTCATGAAGCCTCTCCCTCCTTTGATCAGAAGTACAAAATAACAGGTTTTTGGCTGAGAGACAGAGAGAGAGAGATTGAAAATTAAAAAAGGGATTCTGCATAGTCTGTTAGACACCCAGTAATATAAAGTCATCTTGGGTTATCTCTAATGACTCTGGTGTTTGGCCAATGAAAATAATGGCATACGTCCTGAGTACTTTTAGGTTATTCTACTGCTGCAGTAAATCATGGGCCTCTATGAATGACCTCAGATACATAAAGAGAGTCTGTTATCTCAGTGTTGAGTCAGTCAGGGCAGGACATGGCACAGTGAATAGCCCCACTGACCTGACCTGAATACTACCTACTCTAAGAGCAGAAGCAAACACAGTAATTGATCTGAAATGACCACTCTGGCATTGGGAAATCGCTACTCAATACAAAAATAAATCTCTTCATGTGATTGTGTTGCCATGCAACAAAACAGTTGTTCTACATTCTAGCTGCCTATTAAAGCAGAGGTTGACTGCTCTCTGATGATAAGAGCCACCATAAAACAGCATTTAGACATCGTTAATGCCCTAAGTCACATTCCTGGGGATAAGGCCGGTGGCTGTAGTTCAGCTATAGGCACTTTAAAGTCATAGAGATGTCTACTCCATGGTTCACTCTGGCCTTGCAAGTTGCCTATGTTTTGACCAGGGGCCAGGCACTCCGAGGCAGCAGGAGAGAGAACAGAGATACGGATGATCATGTAATGACTGTCTCGTCTTTGGAACGGGGCAGATAGATAACTTGTCAGTCTCCCTCTGTGCTGCACATGATTTTTGTTTAATAAACCAATGAAAATGTAAGTTGTTTACCATATCCTTGTATTCATAATTTCCACACCTTGGGGAAATGTATGATTCCTGACAAGACATCAAATATTATTGAATGATCATTTATTACATAAGTATAAACACAAATCAAATGATATTCATGAATGAACAACAGCAGTTATTTTTCAACGCAGAAAATTGAGGAAGTTAAATACATTTAAATTCCTGGATTTCAATCTCCTCTAAATTGCCTTGAATTCTTTTGAATTTCTAACATGCATATCCAGGTCTATTGTATCATAGTGGTTGTTGTGTGCCACCGTGTGGTAGAAATGACTTACTACATTAAGACTCGAATATGAGACGGAGAAAAATAATGGGGATTCCTTCAGCACATTATAGCTCAGAGACAGAGCAAAGGAAACACTGTAAACGTGTGAGATGACAGTTAATAGTCGATGTAGAGTGACCAATTGGAGGATGGAGACACAACAAACACACCCTCTCAAGACAGACATTTGGATCCATCATGTGTAGCTGGATCAGGAGCCATGTGGCCCTCTATTGAAGTATGAAGATTTCTGACACACTTTGATTTGGGGGTGAATTGTGATTGTGACCCTTTATGATGTGCAATTAGACTCCTCAAGATATTTCTCCCATCTTTAAGCTGTAAAGAGTACTACACTGAACAGAAATATCAAGGCAACATGTAACATGTAAAGTGTTTGTCCAATGTTTTGTGAGCTGAAATAAAAGATCCCAGAAATGTTCAGTACACACTAAAAGCTTATTTCTGAGATTTTGTGCACAAATTTGTTTACATGCCTGTTAGTGAGCGTTTCTCCTTTGCCAAGATAATCTGTTTTTCTGACAGGTGTGGCATATCAAGAAGCTGATTAAACAGCATGATCATTACACAGGTGCACTTTGTGTTGGAGACAATAAAAGGCCACTCTAAAATGGGCAGTTTTGTCACACAACACAAGGCCACATATGTCTCAAGTTTTAAAGGAGTGTGAAATTGTCATACTGACTGCAGGAATGTCCACCAGAGCTGTTGCCAGATAATTTAATGTTCATTTTTCTAACTTAAGTAGCCTCCAAAGTCATTTTAGAGAATTTGGCTGTACGTCCAACCAGCCTCACAGCCGCAGACCACATGTATGGCTTCATATCAGCAAGCAATCTGCTGATGCCAATGTTGTGAACAGAGTTCTCCATGGTGGAGAGAGGGGGGGGGGGGGGTTATGGTATGGGCAGGCATAAGCTACGGACAATGAACACAATAACATTTTATCAATGGCAACTTCAATGCACAGAGAAACCGTGACGAGATCCTGAGGCCCACTGCCGTGCCATTCTTACACCACCATCACTTCATGTTTCAGCATGATAATGCACGGCCCCATGTAGCAAGGATCTGTACACAACTCCTGGAAGATGAAAATGTCCCAGTTCTTCCATGCCCTGCATACTCACCAGACATGCCACCCATTGAGCATGTTTGGGATGCTCTGGATCGAGGTGTATGACAAAGTATTCCAGTTCCCGTCAATATCTATCAACTTCGCAGAGCCATTGAAGAGGAGTGGGAGAACATACCACCGGCCACAATCAACAGCCTGATCAACTCTAAGCGAAGGAGGCATGTAAGGTTTTTTTGTAAGGTATCTGTGACCAACAGATGCATATCTGTATTCCCAGTCATGTGTAATCCATAAATTACGGCCTAATGAATGTATTTCAATTGACTGATTTCCTTATATGTAACTTAACTGAAACTCAGGAAATGCACCTGTCCTGAGGAAATGCACCTGTCCTGTAATCACAATGAGGTCATCAAGCCCTGCTCTAGATGGTCCCCTTCGTCCCTACACTCTCTCCATGATCAGCTAAGTGCTGACTGTGTGATGAGAGAAGAAATGAGGCAGGAGGGTGCTGAGCCTGTGAATGCTGTTTCTACATCCAGCCCCATCTTGTCTCATTAGCCCAGACTGATTGGGCATGAAGGTGTTCCCTCGCTGTCTCAGGATAAAGTGAGTGTCTTCGCCTCTCGCCAGACCATCATTCTTTAGTATTCCAGCGTCAGTGCAAGCTGAGAAGCCCCTCACAGACACTACAGTATATCATTACCAGAAGCTGTGTAGGAAGCCTAATTGACCTGGTTGAAACCCAGAAACATTGACCTTGAGATTACACCTCAATACCATGAGGATGCTGCTGACAGATAGGGGAGTGTGTGTGTGTGAGAGAGAGAGAGAGAGAGAGAGAGAGAGAGAGAGAGAGAGAGAGAGAGAGAGAGAGAGAGAGAGAGAGAGAGAGCAAGAGAAAGAGAGAGAGAGAGAGAGAGAGCAAGAGAGCGAGAGAGAGCGAGCGAGCGAGAGATAAAGCAAGAGAGCTAGAGAGACAGATAAAGAGGCAGAGATAAAGAAAGAGAGAGACAGCGAGAGTGAGTGAGAGAGAGAGACATCGAGAGAGAGAGGGAGAGCAAGAGAGCGAGAAAGAGAGACAGAGAGAGAGAGAGAGAGACAGAGAGAGAGAGAGAGAGAGAGAGAGAGAGACAGAGAGAGATCGAGAGAGAGAGAGAGCACATCCAATATCCAAGCAGTGTTGCTAATTCTGCAAAGTTTGGTTAAGGGGAAATCTTTATTTCGGGGGTAAATAAATGATATGATCCCTCAGGATCACAGTTCTGAGTTGTTTTCATAGATGTAGGATATACTTTATGTCAGTAGATGGCAATGTCAGCCCAAGTAATGTCTAGCCAGCATGACTTCTTTGGATGGTTTTGTTCTCTCTGAAGCCCTGAAGTCTGAGGGGTTGCAAATAATTGATTATACTCAATCATTCAATGTATGCAGTTATTTACTTATTAAGATTACTTATTATAACTTTATTTATTGTGAATAATACCTCAGAAAGCAAATCAGTACATTTTTTTGCAGACAATTTAGTCATCATGCCATGAGTATCTTATTATAAGACAGCTACGACTGCACATCTATTGTCTGGACAATATAAGCTCCTTATGGGGAGAGGAACGCGTTAAAGAGGCTTGTATCTGGGGGCCATCAACGATTTGTAAAAATGTAAATCATTTTAATCGAAGCAGAAATATAATAGCCTGGATACCAGTTAGTTGAGTGTATCATTCCACTCCTTGCCTGTCCTTGTCGTGTCAAACATTTGGCATGACACAGAATACAAGGAGTGGAATGTTAGCAAAAAATATTATGCAATTCAGGCTAAAAACTGTAGGCTATTGCATGAATTACAATTCTCACGACACAGTTTGAACTGGCTTAAAATAATAGACGCGTAAACTTTGAGTGGAGTCAATATAGTGTAAGTTCTAAATGAAGGTCGTTTGATGAAGACAGCGGAGAAAGCAAGGAGGGAGAAATTGTCAAACTTGAGGATAAATATAGTCTAGTGTCTCAGTAGTCAATGAAGAGTTATATTATCCGCCTGACTTATCCATCATTCAAAAACGGAGAGGCGCATTTAGATTGCGCATTGACGGGTGAATGTCGCCACGGATGTCACTTTTAAAAGCAGTGGTTTGGGTTTCTAATAGGAGGCAGCTCCTTTCAAACATATGTACTCAAGCGTGTATACAGATGGTAACTCGAATAATAGACCCGAGCGCCCCTTTATAACGCTGTAAGCAGCTCCTCAGATCACAACGTGTGTGCGCGCAGAGCCACTATACCCAAACGGAGAGGGACAGAGAGATACAGAGGGAAGAGGGAGAGAGCACGCGGGATTGTTTGTTACCGTTTAAATCCCATTAATTCAAACGTTAACCTGATTGGGTACAGAGAGGGAGGAAGAGAGAGTGAGAGAGAACTGTGTCCCAATAGGCGAATCCTCTTCATATTAACCCGCCTCGAGATAATGATGTAAAAGACCCCGTTCTTGCGCGTGAAGCTGATCGCCGTAGAGATCTGCTGAAGGTGAATCAGAGCGAGATAAGGAGCGCGAGCGCAGAGAGCAGAGGGAAAGAGCAGAGCAGAGGGAAAGAGCAGAGCAGAGGGAAAGAGAAGAGCAGAGGGAAAGAGCAGAGCAGAGGGAAAGAGGGCCGACCTGTCTCCAGCATCTTAGTTGACAAGTCGAGCAATAATAAGCGATCAAGAACAACTCAGTCTCTCTGACAGCGCACAAGGCAAGAAACGTATACAAGAGCCGTCGCCGGGAGAGAGTCTCCAGAAACTGCCACCCACTAAAGCAGAGTCTGGAGGAGAGGAAGTGCTATGGACAGGAGAATGAACTTGAACGGACCAGGAGATATTTTCCACAAAACTCTCAGCGCCGTCTCCAACAAAAAGATGGATTCCTTCAGGTCGACGGCTGGTGTTGACCTGCCGGGGTCCAGGGACCACCAGTCACCCATCAGCTGTTTCGACCAGACCGACTCGGACCCGATTCAACCCGGTGGACTGGCTGGGGGTCGAGGGGGACCGCTGGGTCTGCCTACCGGATCTTTGTGCGTCAAATTCGGAGAGAGCAGTAACAGGACCTCGGCTGCAGAGAGCAGTGGCGGGGAGCAGAGCCCGGACGATGACAGCGACGGCAGATGTGAGATGGTCCTCCTGGCCGACGGGAGAACTGTGGCCGCCGGTAAACCGGAGGGAGGTAAGAAAAACAAAGAGCAGAAAACACTCAGACTAAACATCAATGCGCGGGAGAGACGGAGGATGCACGACCTGAACGACGCGCTGGATGAGTTGCGCTCTGTCATCCCGTACGCGCACAGCCCCTCCGTCCGGAAACTCTCCAAAATCGCCACTTTGCTGCTCGCCAAAAACTACATCCTCATGCAGGCGCAGGCTCTGGAGGAGATGAGGAGGCTGGTGGCCTATCTGAACCAGGGCCAGGCCATTTCAGCGGCGTCCATACCCGCCACCACGGCCCTTGCTGCACCGGGTCTACCAGGTCTGAGTGCGGGGATAAGTGCGTACGACCAGCCGCCTGTGTACCCCTTCTCCACCGGATTGGCCGGGTCTTCCTGCCCCGACAAATGTGTCCTTTTCAACAACGTCACCTCGAGCCTGTTTAAACAATGCGCGGACAAGCCTTAACAGCATCACAACAACGAGCAAGTACCAGAGACTCAGAGAAGCAAATGCCAGAGCGAACAACACTTTTTAAAACAAGCGGCGACTTTGGAGAGAAGAGGTTCGAAGTCAGTGTAGACCGAGAAAAGTGAATGCGATGATGAGTACATTTATAACATTTACAAATGCATTGGAAAAGCTTTTTGTTAAGACAACGCCTGATTGTGTATATATAAAGCATCCTTTAAGTGCTTGTATGAATGAAAGTGAAAAACCAAACAGAAATGTATGAGTGTCTCGCAAGTGGTGATGGATTGACAGTTGTTTACCACTGCGCAAATATGGACCCTATGTGAAAAGTTATGACCTGACAAAAACATGCGACCGTTTCACTTGAATAGATGGAACAACTTAAGACATTAGTTAATATAAGAAACCACAACCTTGCTGCTTTACTTACTTTATTTATAACTTAAGAAGGTGTTTTCTTATTGGTGGTTATTTGGTGATCTTTTGAGAATGTGCTGAGCAACTAAGAGTCTGAGGGAAAGCAAAATGAACTAAAATGAATACGAAAATAGTTGTTTTAATCTCTCAATACAGAGTTCATAGTCATTTATATATTTTTGTTGTATCAAACACTTGTGCTACATTGGCAGTTTCCTTGGCACTGTAAAATAATTACATTTGAGTCTCTAAAAACCTGTATGTTCAGTTCATGTTCTTTTCAATTTGTCCGTTTTTATTTATTGATTTGATACATTTTATTTGCATGGTGGTACTGTATTCTGCATTAGCGACGTGTCTAATTTGCGTAATTTCCTACACACTCATGCAATAAGGCCGAGGTCTTGAGGGATCAGACGCGCTGTCAGGTCAAGCAGTGGATTATTGTAGATACATTAGTAATTATAAGAATAAAGAGGGCCATTTGTATGTGTTGATGTGTTGGAAAGCTTTATTAAAATATTTTGAACAAAACGAATACCTTCGTCTGGTCGTCTGATGAAATCACTGAAACTGGAGTCATTTAAGAAAACGAAGCCGGGACTGAAATATATTGTTCAGAGAAAGGCCACTTTGTCTCATTTATCTTCGAAAAATCTGAACGTGGGATAAGGAAATAATAAACATTTCTGAAGAAATGGGATTGTGCACCTTATTATCAACTATAAATATTCTAACATTATAATTCTCTATTCATGGCCCATATCCTAAATAACGATTCAATTCAATTTCTCCTTATCTCAGGTCATGTTTTACTAAAACCATAAAGTGCTTGTTGATCTTCGGAAAGTCGCCACATGCCAAGCATGTTGTAAAAATAATAATGAGATGATACTTTTATGCTCCATCACAAACGGTAACTTTTCTGGACCTTGAGATGTAAAGTCACACGAAGCCTTGGGAGCAAAGGCCAGACGTGGTGGGCAACGTTGCCCTGCGGCTAGAAGCGCATGTCTGTTAGTATTACACCACGAAGCTCAGCCAGGTTTAATTATTATTATTAAAACAATTTCCATGACGCTGTCTAATAATTTGTTAATTCGACAACAACTGTGTATGAAAACTGTCGACTGTAATACCTACATTCGTTTAATGAAACACATCGTTAAGGCAATTAGACCTCCAGAATGTGATTAAGGAACGTAATTACGACACTGTTCATTGCAGTAATTGGGTGTCTTTAATCACGACGTAGCACAGTGATCAGCGGCACTGCCGTTGGTGTGTTTTGTCCTGTATTGTCCTGCTTCTCTTGTCCATCAGCAGGACTGAGATTAAAAGACAGGGCCAAAGGACAACCCCGGAAAATTGTGTTCAAACTGAAGCAATTGTGTATTATGCTAGAAATCACACATTTAATCCAATTCATGTAGGATAGACCACAATAGGATGTGGTCAAAGAGAATATCTAGGAAATTGGATAAATCATCTGATCTACATTTTTTAAGCCTTCAACTTTTCTTTCTGTTGCAAATGATTGCGACAACAACAGGCTATTTGATACTGTGACGTTTCACAGCATCAGTAGATCTATTAAACCTTTTTTTGATCAGCTAAAATAAATTAAGAAATGAAAACAAAAGCAAATGACAACAAAAAAATGAACACAAATGATCATTATTGACAAAATAATGGTAATTCAAGATAATATAAAATAACAAATTGTTTTATATATTTTTAAATATTTGGTACTATAGCTTTTATTTGATAAAGTATTCTATGAAGTATCAAAATCATGTTTTGTTTATATCCATATTGAATAGCTGAGCCACTCTAAGAACAAGTGAACAGTTTGATGGCAGTAGTCGTCAAAGCAGCGTTTCAGCACCATGGATAGCACCATTCTTCAGTTTGAGACGTTGTCAGTGGGGCTCGCTGAAGACAACTGCAGAACGTTTGTTTCAACTGAACAACTACTTTAGAAGCAGATAAACATGGCTATATTGACACAGCTCTGTCAAAGACCCTTTCTTCAGTCAACTAGGGGATAAATCTACTCTCGCTGGCCAATAGACAGAGAACTAAACTATTTATCTGGTAAGCCTATAAGGCTGTCTATAATAATGGAAAACAATTACTTGTAATTTATTTTGATTCATCTTTGAAATAAACAATTCAATAGAATTATAAAATACATGATAGTCTTTTTAATTTAAATGTATTTCACATAAATTCGAAATAAACTAAACATGTATTGTTTCTAAAGCAGAAACATGGATTTAGCAAATAAATGACAGTGAAATATAGCCCAGTATGCCTCTATGTACATGTTGTCCATTTAAATCATTTACATCTGATACAAGAAGCTCAGAGAACTGAGGGTATTACACACTGGCAGTGTGTCTCACCGTAGAATATTCTAGATTATAATACAACAAAAAACCAAACACACGTTTATAAGCAGTGTTTCCTTCAAGTGAGAGCTGATATCATACAAAGTCTTGTACATTTGCCATCACTATTCTAAGCATCTGAATGTCCATCTGACATGGTGTATTCTACCTAGTTCACGGCTTTGTCATATTTCTGTGCCAGTTTCCAATCTAGAGCCCAGTGTGTGTATGTGAGCCATTTAGACAACAGGGTCATTACACTGTCCTATCTAATCCCATCAAGAGCATAAACGGTTTGAATCACCACACAATGAACCTTAATCAGGAGGGGAAATAATCAGACACACATCAAGAATGGCTCTGGTATAGAAATACTGTCAGCAATTACTGCCAGAAATCAACTAGTTTCAGGAGCTGACACACAAGACTGGATTGTTTCAGCTTTCAGCACTTTTTCCAGTAGTAAAATAACTGCAGTGCACATTTTTACACCCACCATAGTAATGACAGACAGCAAATTGGGCTATTGGAAACCGAGACTTCACAAAAACATTCATTATGCAATATGCATTAATGCATAAATGACTGGAGAATTTAAACCATACTAATACTCACATTAGCCCAATAGACCCTCTTCCCCTGGGGAGAGAAAGAGCCATGTGTGTGAAGAAGAACCAGAACAGTATCAACAGGAAACAGGAAGAAGGCACCTATAGTTCAAAGCAGCTAAACTGAAAATATTATTCAGAATGTGATGACTTCTACAGTGGTACATTGTGTGAGGTAGCTTGATATCATTGTGTTTGATCTGTTATCTTATTCGGAGTCTTTTGTTGTTTTCACTGATTCAGACATTCAAGTTTGTTTAGGAGGGAGTGCAGGAGAGTTTGACTGTAATGTTTCCCCCCATCGCATCAGTTAATTCTGTATAAGTCATAGCGATAGATGAGTGTAGCTGTGGTGTACTGTCTGAGCCAACATGAGGGCAGATTCCCAAACTCTGAACCGTACATTTATGGTTCTCTGGCTCCTGTATGGTAGGACAGTGGTAAACTAAGAGGAATACAGGTAGGTATCTGACTGTACCACCAGTGCTCAGTAGCCAGCAGGCTAACATTAGCCAATAGCCAGTTTATGGCTAGACTCAGAGGTCATGAATAAAAGGGGAAAGATAAAAAGCCCCTTTTCATAAACCATCAAATATTCAACTGACCATATCTAGTGCCACCAGGATACCTATTCATAACATTAATGTGATGTATGCTAAGGATGGTAAACATAAAATACACATAAGCGCAGTGAATTCAACATATCAGTAACAGGCAAAAACTCTGGGAATTGTATGACCCACGTCATGTCATAAAGGGGGAGTGAAGATACATGTCCTGCATTGGGCTCAGACACCCAATATCAACTGCTGGGCTGTACAGATGTAGGATCTTCTTTTGATCACTCTTTTGTTGCTGAGAATTTTCTTGCCAGCAGGAAATGCAACCTTGTAGTGTATTTGAAGTTTAAAAAGGCTTCTAAAGTTTGTCATTTCCACTTTGACAGTTCTGGCTTGATTTGCCCAAACTTAAAGTGTATCAACCCCTACACAAATGTCCATTAATTATAATCCACATAATAATTGACATTTCCTGTTACTGCAGGATTATTTTCCTGCCTTAGCAAACCTGCTCACATTAAGATACTACATCTGTAACTCCCTTTGGTCAGGCACAAGCTACCAATGTGTCATGTAGGTAACCTGGGCATGCAGACTACACTGTTCAATGCAGATCTACGGAATTCTGAAAAAGGGGCAATACTGAGACTAGGACTGGGGGGCTTATCGAAAGAAATTACAAAGTAAACACAGCAAGTGAGATCAGATTAGGATTATGTTAATATACAGAGTAAGAATAGTTCATGTATGCTTATCCTAAGACTCTGTATTGCAATTGGAATGTGTTTTGCGCATTTGAAGGCAGACTCTGGTCACATGGAGGATGTTGTATGGTGGACCTAGGAAAACTCTACCCCCCGAAAAAGTCATTCCAGTGGCCTGAAGTGAACTGTTGGCTGTGTGGTTTCTCTGACTGAGTAAGAACTCATATAGAGTACGAGATGAATAAGTAACACAATCATTCTTCTACTGTCCATTGCTTTTTATCTTCCTTTCATTCATACATGATCTACTATCAATATGTCTACATGTTTACAGACATCAGTTACACATACAGTATTTATCTAATATGAACAATCAGTGATGCGTACATGTATTCATATATTTATTGTATGTGCTTGTCTTTAGAGTGATTGTAAAGAGGATGTTTGAGTGTCAGCCTTGAGGTCAGGTGAACATATGGCCCTATGTTTGTCCCTGACTGGTTGACTGACTGGCTGGCTGACTGGCTGGCTGGCTGACTAAGTGGCTGGCTGACTGGATAACTGAATGACTGACTGACTAACTGACTGGTTGACTGGCTGACTGGCTGACAGGCTGACTGGCTGACTGGCTGACAGGCTGACAGGCTGACTGGCTGACTGGCTGACTGGCTGACAGGCTGACTGGTTGACTGGATGACTGTGTCCTATACGTGACCTAGTAGTGTGAATATCCTCTCATCTGAAATATGTAATTATACAGTAACATCCAGAAACCTTCTCCCTCCCCTCCATATTAATCAGATTAAGCCCTATTCAGCGTAATCTCCCAATCCCAGTTCAACGGTGGCGCTTTCCTTTGTGCTGTAATCTGATGTTCTTTTATTCCCCCGGGATTACAGCAGTAATTTGTGGTGTTGTTAGATTTGGGATTGGCAGAAGTTGTTTGGTTATTTGGTTGTTCAGTTGTTTACTCCACTGAACCAATTCAACGTGAGGACAGGAGGACAAAGCCATAAGAACAAGGTTGATGGTCCTGATTATTATAGGAGCAACATGTCATATTTTTTGCATTGAGATTTCAGAAAAATATTGGATTAAATGTCCTTGTGCTCATAGACTGTCCCTGTGAAGCCAGGGAACTAGATCAGATGACCAATACTCTAGGAAAAGCGTTGAGGGTTTATCACAAATTGTTGTAAACAATTGTATCTTGAATTATAAAACTGTCAACAACAAAAAACATAGCCTATTTCACAATGAATTGTGTAAGCATAATAATAACTTTGGATCCAGAAATATGCAAAAATATATGCATGTGTGTAATAACTTAGCTACCTCATCAGTATGCGTGTGGTGACCTTCCCTGGGTTTCTCAGAGCTGTGGCCGGGTGGGATTAATCTCCTCTCGGTGATATTCATTAACCAGGGCTTCCACATTACACTAAAGACATGAAGATGACACAATTACCATGCAAGTCACTCACCACGCGCTCATCATCATCATCATGATCACACACAGCTACTGCTCATCATGTGACCATAGAGGGAAGAGACCAATGGAGAGGCCAGACTGAGGGGCAGACCAATCTATGACAGAAGGACATCTTTTAGGAGACTCCTGCTTTGGGTAGTTTTAATTGTGAATATTTACACATCAATCTGCTCCGTTTTACATGTTTACATATTTGCCCAAACATTTAACCTTTACCTGATTTTATTGTCTATTCTTTATTACAATCTGATCTAAAGATTAGGATTATCGGTCAAAAGCATGGCAGAGGTTGTCTTTGTTATTGTAAATACAAACATCAAAACATTAAAATAAAGGAATTGTTTTCAATTCCATAGGGGGGGAAAACCTAGATAGATTTGTATTTTATTTAAAATATTTGATTTATACATTTTCAGTTTTACAAACAGACAGATAACAACAGCCAACAAAACCTAAATAGATTTCAAGCTTTTTCAAATGCTGACAGCTAAACTTTCAGTCTAAAATGTAATATTAGAACCTCTTAAAAATGGATTTGCCTTCAGGAAAAACACAAGCAAAGGAGACAGAACAGGAGTAATCTTTGAACAAAGCCAGTGAAGCCTTTTGGGACCAATATCAAAACATTAGAACAAACCCAGGTGTTCTGTTCACTGTAATACATTGTGTGTTTAATATCCATTACTAGATGTAATATGAATGTTCTGTGTGTGTGTGTGCGCGTGTGTGTGTGTGTGTGCGCATGTGCGTGTGTGTGTGCGTGTGTGTGCGTGTGTGTGTGTGTGTGCGCATGTGCACGTGTGTGTGTGTGTGTGTGTGTGTGTGTGTGTGTGTGTGTGTGTGTGTGTGTGTGTGTGTGTGTGTGTGTGTGTGTGTGTGTGTGTGTGTGTGTGTGTGTGTGGTGTGTGTGAGAGGTTCCTAAAAGGCGAGAATGGCGTGCATGGTGGATGTGGATCCGGGGCCAGGCCAAGCATAACGAGCGCTGCCCTGTGTCCTTGGCTTCTCCACAGACTTCACCTAACACTGCTCACACTCCCTGCACAACCCATTTTATGGCTAATTTCCGGCAATTTACCCTGGCAGTTTCAGAAGAGATTCCTGCGGGAATAATGTGCATAATTTGCATAAATCAGCCTGATAGAATGCATATCAGCGTGTAGCGGCCTGTCCGACGCCGAAGCGCTTACTTTGTAATCAAAACTGACTCTCTTCCACCTGCAGACACACCAGGGCCATGAGATGAGGCCCCGGGTTTAGGAAGGTAATTACAATGGAGTCAAACACACACACACACAAGACAGACAGACAGACAGACAGACAGACAGACAGACAGACAGACAGACAGACAGACAGACAGACAGACAGACAGACAGACAGACAGACAGACAGAAAGACAGACAGACAGACAGACAGACAGACAGACAGACAGACAGACAGACAGACAGACAGACAGACAGACAGACAGACAGACAGACAGACAGACAGACAGACATTCTCTACTGCTCCTCTGTATTTCGGCTGATCTTTCCAGTCCTCGGCTGATGTCTTGGCTGATCTTTTCAGTCCTCGGCTGATGTCTTGGCTGGTTGTGCTCTGTGTCCTGAAGCTATGTGTTCTGTCCTACCATAAGGACTGTACTGTGGTGTAACAGGGTGAGCTCTCAAACAGTGACAGAGCAGTAGCAGTAACAGTGTGTCTGTTGGCCTTCTGAACCTCGCTGTGTCTGGTTGAGGAGAAGAGACTGTGGTCAGCCCTCCTTCTGCCTTCTGCTGTTATCTAATGTGACGGACAGTAAGACTTTACATATTCTACTGGACTGCCTTCGTTACTATAATCACACAGTCAAATCACAGATAGAACAATGAGACAGATATTTCACAGGATCTATAAATATGAAGCATCCGGTTGGCTTTTCCACTCACTACCAAATATGGTAGTGAGAGGAAGCCCACTGGCAGGCAGTGGGAGAAGATGGAACGAGATGGAAATATGCAGATGCATGCTAGAATGCGCCAACAGGATATCGCTAGCGCGTGCTTGGCTCTGCCTACCTCCTTGCTTGTTATGTCCACTATGACTCATTTGTTCCCATTGGAAATGACAGGCAGTGGTCTATCTTGGTTTGGTTAAAAATCATTGTTCAAATCGTCTTTGTTGGAGAGGAAGAAAAGAAGAAAGAGGGGGAATGAAAAGGTAACCAGGAAGAAGCTCTACGGGACAACCCATTCCCATTGGTCCTCTACTGTTGACTTGATGAGACCCTATCTCAGATGACAATCGTGTGTGTGTGTGTGTGTGTGTGTGTGTGTGTGTGTGTGTGTGTGTGTGTGTGTGTGTGTGTGTGTGTGTGTGTGTGTGTGTGTGGGGGGGGCGTGTGTGTGTGCTTATGCCTGTATGTGTGTGTGACAGTGGTCCGCTATGAGGACGTTAATCACAGTAATGCAGGCAGCAGAATCAGTGGCTCACTGATGGAGCGCTAAATGACATGCCTGCCCTCACCCACCATAACCAGCCCATCTGAGGGGTTCATCCACCGAGACCAGCCCCTGTCTGGGGGAGAGGAGATGGAAGAGAGGGGGTGGGGGTATGAGGGGGTGGAGGTTCAGGCTGGTGCTGAGGCGCCATCCAGACAATAATTACTGGATGACTGCGGTCACATTAGGGTTCAGTCAAAGCAGATTAATTTAGACTGATAGCATTGCTGCCCTCCTAAATGCAGATTTTCTTAATAAGAGTGAAATTGTGTCTCTGATGGGGTAAAGAGCGAGAGGTTTCCTATATGGGGCGCTTCAGTGTGTGCATGTGGGCGGACGTGTCTGCGTGTGTGTGTGTGTGTGTTTGTGAGAGATGTGACATGAATGTGTGTGGCGTGTGAGGTCCTCCAGTAGTTACCCAGAGACAGAGTGAATTACCCAGAACAGAGGAAACAGCATCTGTTTGTGTGCTTGTGCTGAGCAAACAAGGCAATTTAGAACACACAAAGGGAGCAGCTAATAAACACAACCTTATTCCCCGTCTCACACGCCTGGGTCTGAATATTCAACCGCCAACACAGGGGAAGATGCTCTGCCTGTGTGTATGGGGGTGGGGACTGACCGAGTGAGTGAGTATTTGTGTGTGTGTGTGTGTGTGTGTGCATATGTGTGTAAATCATTCATCATCACACACTGAGAGGCGTGCCAGAGATCCCTGGGTAGAGCAAGTGTGCGGCCAGTCACACACTGTCTTTGTCGGTAACACCATGGCAACACCGACATGAAGACCCGTGGTTCTAGGCGTTCAACTGAGGGACACAATGTAATGGAAGATATTCAAGTGGCTATGAACTGTATTATACAACATTATTTCTGATGTTGGACACTATATAACCCTGAAGATCTGGATCCCGACATGCCTCATGGGCAGTTGGACTAAATGTGTTCTAATGAGGCCTGCAGCGTGGCTCGCCAGTCGCCACCACCACCATCCATGTGACAAGCAGCCAAAGTGACACCCGATAAGGTTATGTGCCATTCTGAGCACAAAATGGCTGCCATGCACCAAGGCTAACCCTTCATTTCATATCACAACCCAACACAGACCAGGACAGTATATTGGTGAGTGCTCATGTACTTCCAGGTCAGGAATTAAAGAGAGAGACAAAATAAGTGCAAAAGAGGAGATTAATCCGAGTTATTACATTGATTAGATTTCCAGAGAGCTAATTAACAGATGTTAGGACACGGGCCCTGCCAAGGATCAGTGGACGCTAATGAGGACCAATCGGCTTCAGCGCTGTAATTTCACCACTAATGAGAGTGGTTTAAATGTAAAGTTTGAAGGGAGGAAAGTGGGGGAGGAGGAATGGAGAGAGGGATGGAGAGAAGGATGGCGGGGGTTAGTGGAGAAACTCCAGATTGCCCTTGTCTTCTAGTAGTTCTCATTAGTACCATTAACAGTCATGTTTTACAACCTCAGCAAAAAGGAGAATTCAATTATCCTAAAGTTTTTTTTTGCACAATAAAAACATTTTATTATTAGTCAATTAACAGGACTGTTTAATGTCTGAAGGTCACACTGCCCCTTGTCTTGTGTTACGATAAGCACTTCCAGGAGTAACGGGGCAGTATCTTTTAATGGATGATCAGTGCTCTCTCTCTCCCTCTCCCCCACATGTTAATTCCTCCATCTCTTAGCCTAGCTGTGTGTAGAGGGACCTGAGGTGGTTTGTGATTCCCTCCCAGACGTGATGTCATGAATCAACCTCTTCCTGATGCTGTTGTTGTTCCCTGGACTGGAGGAACATAAGAACTCTGGTCACTGTGGAGAGAGTCTGGTCACTGTGGAGAGAGTCTGGAGGAACATAAGAACTCTGGTCACTGTGGAGAGAGTCTGGTCACTGTGGAGAGAGTCTGGAGGAACATAAGAACTCTGGTCACTGTGGAGAGAGTCTGGAGGAACATAAGAACTCTGGTCACTGTGGAGAGAGTCTGGTCACTGTGGAGAGAGTCTGGAGGAACATAAGAACTCTGGTCACTGTGGAGAGAGTCTGGAGGAACATAAGAACTCTGGTCACTGTGGAGAGAGTCTGGAGGAACATAAGAACTCTGGTCACTGTGGAGAGAGTCTGGAGGAACATAAGAACTCTGGTCACTGTGGAGAGAGTCTGGAGGAACATAAAACTCTGGTCACTGTGGAGAGAGTCTGGAGGAACATAAGAACTCTGGTCACTGTGGAGAGAGTCTGGAGGAACATAAGAACTCTGGTCACTGTGGAGAGAGTCTGGAGGAACATAAGAACTCTGGTCACTGTGGAGAGAGTCTGGAGGAACATAAGAACTCTGGTCACTGTGGAGAGAGTCTGGAGGAACATAAGAACTCTGGTCACTGTGGAGAGAGTCTGGAGGAACATAAGAACTCTGGTCACTGTGGAGAGAGTCTGGAGGAACATAAGAACTCTGGTCACTGTGGAGAGAGTCTGGAGGAACATAAGAACTCTGGTCACTGTGGAGAGAGTCTGGAGGAACATAAGAACTCTGGTCACTGTGGAGAGAGTCTGGAGGAACATAAGAACTCTGGTCACTGTGGAGAGAGTCTGGAGGAACATAAGAACTCTGGTCACTGTGGAGAGAGTCTGGAGGAACATAAGAACTCTGGTCACTGTGGAGAGAGTCTGGAGGAACATAAGAACTCTGGTCACTGTGGAGAGAGTCTGGAGGAACATAAGAACTCTGGTCACTGTGGAGAGAGTCTGGAGGAACATAAGAACTCTGGTCACTGTGGAGAGAGTCTGGAGGAACATAAGAACTCTGGTCACTGTGGAGAGAGTCTGGAGGAACATAAGAACTCTGGTCACTGTGGAGAGAGTCTGGAGGAACATAAGAACTCTGGTCACTGTGGAGAGAGTCTGGAGGAACATAAGAACTCTGGTCACTGTGGAGAGAGTCTGGAGGAACATAAGAACTCTGGTCACTGTGGAGAGAGTCTGGAGGAACATAAGAACTCTGGTCACTGTGGAGAGAGTCTGGAGGAACATAAGAACTCTGGTCACTGTGGAGAGAGTCTGGAGGAACATAAGAACTCTGGTCACTGTGGAGAGAGTCTGGAGGAACATAAGAACTCTGGTCACTGTGGAGAGAGTCTGGTCACTGTGGAGAGAGTCTGGAGGAACATAAGAACTCTGGTCACTGTGGAGAGAGTCTGGTCACTGTGGAGAGAGTCTGGAGGAACATAAGAACTCTGGTCACTGTGGAGAGAGTCTGGAGGAACATAAGAACTCTGGTCACTGTGGAGAGAGTCTGGAGGAACATAAGAACTCTGGTCACTGTGGAGAGAGTCTGGAGGAACATAAGAACTCTGGTCACTGTGGAGAGAGTCTGGAGGAACATAAGAACTCTGGTCACTGTGGAGAGAGTCTGGAGGAACATAAGAACTCTGGTCACTGTGGAGAGAGTCTGGAGGAACATAAGAACTCTGGTCACTGTGGAGAGAGTCTGGAGGAACATAAGAACTCTGGTCACTGTGGAGAGAGTCTGGAGGAACATAAAAACTCTGGTCACTGTGGAGAGAGTCTGGAGGAACATAAGAACTCTGGTCACTGTGGAGAGAGTCTGGAGGAACATAAGAACTCTGGTCACTGTGGAGAGAGTCTGGAGGAACATAAGAACTCTGGTCACTGTGGAGAGAGTCTGGAGGAACATAAGAACTCTGGTCACTGTGGAGAGAGTCTGGAGGAACATAAAAACTCTGGTCACTGTGGAGAGAGTCTGGAGGAACATAAGAACTCTGGTCACTGTGGAGAGAGGCTGGTCACTGTGGAGAGAGTCTGGAGGAACATAAGAACTCTGGTCACTGTGGAGAGAGTCTGGAGGAACATAAGAACTCTGGTCACTGTGGAGAGAGTCTGGAGGAACATAAGAACTCTGGTCACTGTGGAGAGAGTCTGGAGGAACATAAGAACTCTGGTCACTGTGGAGAGAGTCTGGAGGAACATAAGAACTCTGGTCACTGTGGAGAGAGTCTGGAGGAACATAAGAACTCTGGTCACTGTGGAGAGAGTCTGGAGGAACATAAGAACTCTGGTCACTGTGGAGAGAGTCTGGAGGAACATAAGAACTCTGGTCACTGTGGAGAGAGTCTGGAGGAACATAAGAACTCTGGTCACTGTGGAGAGAGTCTGGAGGAACATAAGAACTCTGGTCACTGTGGAGAGAGTCTGGAGGAACATAAGAACTCTGGTCACTGTGGAGAGAGTCTGGAGGAACATAAGAACTCTGGTCACTGTGGAGAGAGTCTGGAGGAACATAAGAACTCTGGTCACTGTGGAGAGAGTCTGGAGGAACATAAGAACTCTGGTCACTGTGGAGAGAGTCTGGAGGAACATAAGAACTCTGGTCACTGTGGAGAGAGTCTGGAGGAACATAAGAACTCTGGTCACTGTGGAGAGAGTCTGGAGGAACATAAGAACTCTGGTCACTGTGGAGAGAGTCTGGAGGAACATAAAACTCTGGTCACTGTGGAGAGAGTCTGGAGGAACATAAGAACTCTGGTCACTGTGGAGAGAGTCTGGAGGAACATAAGAACTCTGGTCACTGTGGAGAGAGTCTGGAGGAACATAAAACTCTGGTCACTGTGGAGAGAGTCTGGAGGAACATAAGAACTCTGGTCACTGTGGAGAGAGTCTGGAGGAACATAAGAACTCTGGTCACTGTGGAGAGAGTCTGGAGGAACATAAGAACTCTGGTCACTGTGGAGAGAGTCTGGAGGAACATAAGAACTC
Organism: Salmo salar; assembly: GCF_965601325.2. Classification (NCBI taxonomy): domain Eukaryota; kingdom Metazoa; phylum Chordata; class Actinopteri; order Salmoniformes; family Salmonidae; genus Salmo; species Salmo salar. Next base: position 26,846,438 of record NC_138319.1, on the reverse strand, counting down.
TGGTCACTGTGGAGAGAGTCTGGAGGAACATAAGAACTCTGGTCACTGTGGAGAGAGTCTGGAGGAACATAAGAACTCTGGTCACTGTGGAGAGAGTCTGGAGGAACATAAGAACTCTGGTCACTGTGGAGAGAGTCTGGAGGAACATAAGAACTCTGGTCACTGTGGAGAGAGTCTGGAGGAACATAAGAACTCTGGTCACTGTGGAGAGAGTCTGGAGGAACATAAGAACTCTGGTCACTGTGGAGAGAGTCTGGAGGAACATAAGAACTCTGGTCACTGTGGAGAGAGTCTGGAGGAACATAAGAACTCTGGTCACTGTGGAGAGAGTCTGGAGGAACATAAAAACTCTGGTCACTGTGGAGAGAGGCTGGTCACTGTGGAGAGAGTCTGGAGGAACATAAGAACTCTGGTCACTGTGGAGGGAGTCTGGAGGAACATAAGAACTCTGGTCACTGTGGAGAGAGTCTGGAGGAACATAAAACTCTGGTCACTGTGGAGAGAGGCTGGTCACTGTGGAGAGAGTCTGGAGGAACATAAGAACTCTGGTCACTGTGGAGAGAGTCTGGAGGAACATAAGAACTCTGGTCACTGTGGAGAGAGTCTGGAGGAACATAAGAACTCTGGTCACTGTGGAGAGAGTCTGGTCACTGTGGAGAGAGTCTGGAGGAACATAAAAACTCTGGTCACTGTGGAGAGAGTCTGGAGGAACATAAGAACTCTGGTCACTGTGGAGAGAGTCTGGAGGAACATAAGAACTCTGGTCACTGTGGAGAGAGTCTGGAGGAACATAAGAACTCTGGTTACTGTGGAGAGAGTCTGGTCACTGTGGAAAGAGTCTGGAGGAACATAAAAACTCAGGTCACTGTGGATAGAGTCTGGAGGAACATAAGAACTCTGGTCACTGTGGAGAGAGTCTGGTCACTGTGGAGAGAGTCTGGAGGAACATAAGAACTCTGGTCACTGTGGAGAGAGTCTGGAGGAACATAAGAACTCTGGTCACTGTGGAGAGAGTCTGGAGGAACATAAGAACTCTGGTCACTGGGGAGGGAGTCTGGGAGAGGGTACTGTGGTTAAAGTGGAGGGAGTCTGGGAGAGGGTACTGTGGTTAAAGTGGAAGGAGTCTGGGAGAGGGTACTGTGGTTAAAGTGGAGGGAGTTTGGGAGAGGGTACTGTGGTTAAAGTGGAGGGAGTCTGGGATAGGGTACTGTGGTTAAAGTGGAGGGAGTCTGGGTGAGGGTACTGTGGTTAAAGTGGAGGGAGTCTGGGAGTCTGGGAGAGGGTACTGTGGTTAAAGTGGAGGGAGTCTGGGAGAGGGTACTGTGGTTAAAGTGGAGGGAGTCTGGGAGAGGGTACTGTGGTTAAAGTGGAGGGAGTCTGGGAGACGGTACTGTGGTTAAAGCGGAGGGAGTCTGGGAGAAGGTACTGTGGTTAAAGTGGAGGGAGTCTGGGAGAGGGTACTGTGGTTAAAGTGGAGGGAGTCTGGGAGAAGGTACTGTGGTTAAAGTGGAGGGAGTTTGGGAGAGGGTACTGTGGTTAAAGTGGAGGGAGTCTGGGATAGGGTACTGTGGTTAAAGTGGAGGGAGTCTGGGTGAGGGTACTGTGGTTAAAGTGGAGGGAGTCTGGGAGTCTGGGAGAGGGTACTTTGGTTAAAGTGGAGGGAGTCTGGGAGAGGGTACTGTGGTTAAAGTGGAGGGAGTCTGGGAGAGGGTACTGTGGTTAAAGTGGAGGGAGTCTGGGAGACGGTACTGTGGTTAAAGCGGAGGGAGTCTGGGAGAAGGTACTGTGGTTAAAGTGGAGGGAGTCTGGGAGAGGGTACTGTGGTTAAAGTGGAGGGAGTCTGGGAGAAGGTACTGTGGTTAAAGTGGAGGGAGTCTGGGAGAGGGTACTGTGGTTAAAGTGGAGGGAGTCTGGGAGAGGGTACTGTGGTTAAAGTGGAGGGAGTCTGGGAGAGGGTACTGTGGTTAAAGTGGAGGGAGTCTGGGAGAGGGTACTGTGGTTAAAGTGGAGGGAGTCTGGGAGACGGTACTGTGGTTAAAGTGGAGGGAGTCTGGGAGAGGGTACTGTGGTTAAAGTGGAGGGAGTCTGGGAGAAGGTACTGTGGTTAAAGTGGAGGGAGTCTGGGAGAAGGTACTGTGGTTAAAGTGGAGGGAGTCTGGGAGAGGGTACTGTGGTTAAAGTGGAGGGAGTCTGGGAGAGGGTACTGTGGTTAAAGTGGAGGGAGTCTGGGAGAGGGTACTGTGGTTAAAGTGGAGGGAGTCTGGGAGAAGGTACTGTGGTTAAAGTGGAGGGAGTCTGGGAGAGGGTACTGTGGTTAAAGTGGAGGGAGTCTGGGAGAGGGTACTGTGGTTAAAGTGGAGGGAGTCTGGGAGAGGGTACTGTGGTTAAAGTGGAGGGAGTCTGGGAGAGGGTACTGTGGTTAAAGTGGAGGGAGTCTGGGAGAAGGTACTGTGGTTAAAGTGGAGGGAGTCTGGGAGAGGGTACTGTGGTTAAAGTGGAGGAAGTCTGGGAGAAGGTACTGTGGTTAAAGTGGAGGGAGTCTGGGAGAAGGTACTGTGGTTAAAGTGGAGGGAGTCTGGGAGAGGGTACTGTGGTTAAAGTGGAGGGAGTCTGGGAGTCTGGGAGAGGGTACTGTGGTTAAAGTGGAGGAAGTCTGGGAGAGGGTACTGTGGTTAAAGTGGAGGAAGTCTGGGAGAAGGTACTGTGGTTAAAGTGGAGGGAGTCTGGGAGAAGGTACTGTGGTTAAAGTGGAGGGAGTCTGGGAGAAGGTATTGTGTTTAAAGAACTCTTTAGTTCTAATGTCCTGATTCTGTCGTTTGTCTTTATGGAGAAAAAACAACTAAAGGAAGATTACTATAGAAGCAGTTTGAGAGATTCCGAAGAGTAGCTGGTGCGACAATGCAGAATAAGTGGCTTATTAGCCCCTACAAGTTAAAAGAGCCACTATTCCAGTCCTACCAGACCCTGAACAAGTGATAATTGATAATATAGGACATTTAAAAGGAAGAATCAATCTGTTGCAAATGGGATGAGAGAGAGAGAGAGAGAGAGAGAGAGGGAGAGAGAGGAGAGAGAGGGAGAGAGGGAGACAGAGAGAAAAAGAAAGAAAGAGAGAGGGAGCGAGAGAGAGAGAGAGAGAGAGAGAGAGAAAGAGAGACATGGAGAGAGAGAGAAAGACATGGAGGGAGGGAGGGAGGGAGGGAGGGAGGGAGGGAGGGAGGGAGGGAGGGAGGGAGGGAGGGAGGGAGGGAGGGAGGGAGGGAGGGAGGGAGGGAGGGAGGGAGGGAGGGAGGGAGGGGGAAAAAGAAAGAGAGATGGAGCGAGAGAGAGAGAGAGACATGGAGGGAGAGAGAGAGAGACATGGAGGGAGAGAGAGGGAGAGAGGGAGGGAGACAGAGAGAAAAAGAAAGAAAGAGAGAGGGAGCGAGAGAGAGAGAGACACATGGAGGGAGAGAGAGAAAGACATGGAGGGAGGGAGGGAGGGAGGGAGTTAGGGAGGGAGGGAGGGAGGGAGGGAGGGAGGGAGGAGGGAGGGAGGGAGGGAGGGAGGGAGGGAGGGAGGGAGGGAGGGAGGGAGGGAGGGAGGGAGGGAGGGAGGGAGGGGGAAAAAGAAAGAGAGATGGAGCGAGAGAGAGAGAGACATGGAGGGAGAGAGAGAGAGACATGGAGGGAGAGAGAGAGAGACAGAGACGGAGACAGAGGGAGAGGGAGCGAGAGAGAGCGAGAGAGGGAGAGAGAGACATGGAGGGAGAGAGAGAGACAGAAAGAGAGACAGAGACGGAGACAGAGGGAGAGAGAGAGAGACATGGAGGGAGAGAGAGAGACAGAGACAGAGGGAGAGGGAGAGGGAGCGAGAGAGAACGAGAGAGGGAGAGAGAGACATGGAGGGAGAGAGAGAGACAGAGACAGAGGGAGAGTAATAATAGAAACCAGAAGGTAAAGAAGTGAAGCATCATTAGAAAGGTGGTTGTTATTTATTCATCTGATGACAGTTATTAGAGAATGAGTCTCCCTGACAGGTACGTCCCATTCACTTACTGATGAGGCCTGTTTGTCATTAGAATCAATGATAAACAGTATCTCATTAGAATCAACGAATCTATCACAAGTAATGAGTTGGGTTGGAAACAAACTCTAGTAAATAGTCAAGGAGAATGAAAGCCTTGTAATGGATTACTGGTGTTGATGATTAGACTGCTGCTGAACATTAATGTAGAGACAGCCAGACGACGACATGATCAGTGTGGGAATTAACATCCTTATTGTCTATTTATTTGAATGTAAAGAGATGAAATCTGTGGTTGGTTTAACTTCATAAATTCAGTAATATAAATGAAATGTTTCCATGCATGCTCACATGAAAATAATTCAGCCAACTGTGCTCTCCAGGGATAGATAATGGATTCACATTCAAACCGGCTTTTTAACCCCAATGGTCCATATCCAGTCCCACTCTCAGCCACTCTACTGGTCAGAGCCTCGGTGAGCATGTGTGTCTGTCAGCTCCTTGGTTGTCACATGTGCCAGGTACCGACAGTGAGATATTTGTTTAACCGAGCCTAAGACCAACCATCCCACCGGCCTTATGATGCAGAAAAAGATGGCTGAAATTACAATGTGAATATAACTACGGTCATAGGCAATAAAACCATGTCATTTACCCCCTGGCATGGCCCCCATTAAGCCAATTTATCACCCTGTGAGAAGGCCATGACGGCAGATTCAGTTTACCTGTCATCTCCTTCTCAGACTGACTGACAACACACAGCGGATGGTCTGGTCCGAGCCTGTCTGGTAACGGACGTCTCCAGATATCTTGAACAATGGCCGTGATGAGAGTGATCAGAGTCAACGCTGAGGTCATTAGAGAAATGACACGATAGAGACGTGAGATGCAAAACACAAAGCAACAACAGCCCGACGTAGAAATATCTATACTGAAACCCATTGAAGTATCGAAGCCCAAAATGTCAGACATCAATATTAAAAACGATGACAGGCAATGACAAAGCCTACAGTGAAGTGAAATTTGAATATGAAAGAAAAAACAGAACATTAACAAGGTGGCGCTGGACTATCTTGTCAGGTGTTTCGAGGCGGTTGTTGGATGTGTCACATTTCCAATGACCTTCCTGGAGAGAGACATCCACATTTGCATTTTGGGTCCCTGCTCCTTGTAATGAAAAAGGTAGAGGGGGGCATAATTCACTGGGTCTGTCAAAGCCACTCATGCCCCCTTACACACAGTTCAGAAACGTCACCCCTTCCCTCCCTCTCTTCATGACCGGCCTTTAGATCTCTTCTTCTCTCTCTCTCCATCCAATGTAATCAAATACAATGTCTCCTCGAAAGTTCCTCAGAGCGCATGCTCCTGTGCAATATAGACAGGGTAGATTTATGTAATCGGGAGCTTGTTAGGGAGATTTCTCAGGCCTATTGACAGTGACGCGCCGTACAGTCGGGCTGTTACGACGTGTGGACGGGGGATTCTGCTGCACCACCACACAGAAGCAATTAGAGGTCTATATTCCCAGACAGGTCAGGACTCTGATCTATGGTGGAGGGCCGACGTGCGCTTTAGTCTCTTTATTAAGATGACATGGATGTCCCGAACACCATCTTAGAATGACAATCACGCGGTCGTCATGGAGAATGGGGGACGGCAATCAGTGAGATCACTTTCCGGCTACGAGTCCTGTGTTGACAATCCACGTGCAGCCGAGTGTGTTTTCCGAATGAACTGGTTTTGGAATTGAGTAATTGCGAAACAAAGGCGGACTGAAGTGACAGTGCTTGTGAGATGATAGACGGATGTAGCTGGCTGGAGAGATGTCAAAATGAGAGTTTTTACACAGGGAGAAGCCCCATTCAAAGATACCACTTGGAGACAGTGTTCTGGTGGCTGCAGAGGCAGGGTTGTTAATTAGACATGATTCTGTTGCAGTTCGACAAGCTCTATTTAAACACACATCATTTCCTCCCTGGCGTTACATGGATACACTCAGGCTACCGTAATTAGTTCAGTCTGTTCATTAGTCTAATTAGCCATTATAGTTTTCAAGTGTTGTTAAACGTTATGTTAAACGTTTCAGCCATGTAATGTGCCACTAATGCAATGTTTTTAAAAGGTCTTCCTTCTCCTGTGAATGGAAAGCTGATTTTGCAGCACGTAAAAACTTTGCAAAGCATTACTTATCACAAATAGCATTAATACCACCCCTTGTGTCAATGGGCATCACCGTTTAAAGATAACTTACTACACCCTCTGAGAAGTGGTCAGCAGATAATAGCCCTGAATTAACACGGTGGAATTAAGAGATGGAGAAAAGTCAGCTGTGTTCAGCATCAGGCATTCTCTGAGATTTATTAAAATATTGTCACGTCCTGACCAGTATAAGGGGTTATTTGTTATTGTAGTTTGGTCAGGACGTGGCAGGGTGTGTTTGTTTAGAGTGTTTCAGGGTTTGTTGGGCTATGTTCTGTTTAAGAGGGGTGTTTGTTTAGAGTGTTTCGGGGTTTGTTGGGCTATGTTCTGTTTAAGAGGGGTGTTTGTTTAGAGTGTTTCAGGGTTTGTTGGGCTATGTTCTGTTTAAGAGGGGTGTTTGTTTAGAGTGTTTCGGGGTTTGTTGGGCTATGTTCTGTTTAAGAGGGGTGTTTGTTTAGAGTGTTTCGGGGTTTGTTGGGTTATGTTCTTGTATGTCTATTTCTATGTGGTGTTTGTTGGGTTGACCTTCAATTGGAAGCAGCTGCTCCTAGTTGCTTCTAATTGAAGGTCCTATTTAAGAGGGGTGTTTTTTCTCTGGGATTTGTGGGTAGTGTTCCTTGTATAGCTGTAAGCCTTACAGGACTGTTTATCGGCGGTAGTTTTGTATACTTTTGTTTTGGTTTTCCTTCTTTCTGCCGAATAAAAGATGAGTATACACATTCCCGCTGCATTTTGGTCCAATCCTTACGACAACTGTGACAAATATAGTTTTCTTTTGTTTACATTTTTCTGGTTGTTGTCAAAATCAATTACAATTGTGTTGTAGTGGTAAGTCTTTTCTCATTGCAATTTAAAGGTGCAAAATGTAACTTTTTGGGCAACCCGACCAAATTCAGAGAGAAATGTGTTTTATGGATCTATCGTTCTCATTGAAAGCAAGTCTAAGAAGAGGTAGATCTGTTCTGTGTGCTATTACTATGCTTCCCGTTCTTAAGTTGAATTTTTGCGTCTTTTACTTTCGGCTTTGTACACCAGCTTCAAACAGCTGAAAATACAATATTTTACGGAAAATATATTTCACAGCGGTTTAGATGGTACAATGATTCTCTACAGTATACTTGCTTGTTTTTGTAACAAACTGAAATTTGGCGAACTATTAGAATTTTAGCAACCAGGGAATGGCAGCGCTATCTCCATACATCCAAACATTCAAACATGCACCTACTACCTTTCACTAATAGTCAAATGAATAGTGCATGTAACCTGAGGCTATTCAATCAGTAGTATTTAGCATCTACCAACAAAAGCTATTTGGCATGTAAATCCATCAAATTGTACTGTATAGGCCTACATTATATAGAGCTCACTGTACTAGCAGTGTCAATTCCGATGAAGCTACAAATGACTGGAGGCCTGTGCTAAATAAACAATTCTACAAACATTACATTATAAACCAACAACATGTGTGCTAACAATAGCTGAAACCCATTAGCCTAGAGATGGCTAGCGCTTAGCAGAGATAAATTCAGTTAGCATATAGCTTTTTTTGTCCATTAAAATATCAAATTGATCAGAAATACAGTGTAGACTTTGTTAATGTTTTAAATGACTATCGTAGATGGATTTTTTATGGAATATCTACATAGGTATACAGAAACCCATTATCAGCAACCATCACTCCTGTGTTCCAATGGCACGTTGTGTTAGCTAATCCAAGTTTATCATTTTAAAAGGCTAATTGATCATAAGAAAACCCTTTTGCAATTATGTTAGGACAGGTGAAAACTGTTGTTCTGATTAAAGAAACAATAAATCTGGCCTTCTTTAGACTAGTTGAGTATCTATAGCATCAGAATTTGTGGGTTCGATTACAGGCTCAAAATGGCCAGAAACAAATAACTTTCTTTTGGAACTCGTCAGTCTATTGTTGTTCTGAGAAATGAAGCCTATTCCAATTGTCAAGAAACTGAAGATCTCGCACAACACTGTGTACTACTCCCTTCACAGAACAGCGCAAACTGTCTCTAACCAGAATAGAAAGAGTGGGAGGCCCCGGTGCACAACTGAGCAAAGGGAAAAGTACATTAGAGTGTCTAGTTTGAGAAACAGACACCTCACAAGTCCTCAACTGGCAGCTTCATTAAATAGTACCCACAAAACACCAGTCTCAACATAAAAAGTGAAGTTCCTCTGTCCAGTGTCTGTGTTCTTTGGCCCATCTTAATCTTTCCTTTTTATTGGCTGAGATATGGCCAATATCCTGGAGCATCCTGGAGTCGCCTCTTCACTGTTGACGTTGAGACTGGTGTTTTGTGTTTTCCCATCTCCTCTGTGGAGATGGGAGAACATTCCAGAAGGACAACCATCTCTGCAGCACTCCACCAATCAGGCCTTTTTGGTAGAGTGGCCAGACGGAACCCACTCCTCAATAAAAGGCACGACAGCCCACTTGGAGTTTGCCAAAAGGCACCTAAAGGACTTTCAGACCATGAGAAACAAGATTCTCTGGTCTGATGAAACCAAGATTGAACTCTTTGGCCTGAATGCCAAGCGTCATGGTGGTGGCAGCATCATGCTGTGGGGATGTTTTTCAGCGGGAAGGGACTGGGAGACTAGTCAGGATCGAGGGAAAGATGAACGGAGCAAAGTACAGAGAGATCCTTGATGAAAACCTGCTCCAGAGCACTCAGGACTACAGACTGGGGAGAAGGTTCACCTTCCAACAGGACAAAAACCCTAAGCACACAGTCAAGACAATGCAGGAGTGGCTTTGGGACAAGTCTCTGACTGTCCTTGAGTGGCCCAGCCAGAGCCCGGACTTGAACCCGATCGAACATCTCTGGAGAGACCTGAAAATAGCTGTGCAGCGACGCTCCCCATACAATCTGACAGAACTTGAGAGGATCTGCAGAGAAGAACGGGAGAAACTCCCCAAATACAGGTGTGGCAAGTTAGTAGCTTCATACCCAAGAAGACTTAATGCTGTAATCACTGCCAAAGGTGCTTCAACAAAGTACTGAGTAAAGGGCCTGAATACTTATGTAAATGTGATATTTCAGTTTTTGATTTGTAATACATTTGCCTCAATTTCTAAACCTGTTATTGCTTTGTCATTATGGGGTATTGTATGTAGATTGATGAGGATAATTTAAAAAAAAATCTATTTCAGAATAAGGCTGTAACGTAACAAAATGTGGAAAAAGTCAAGGGGCCTGCATACTTTCTGAATGCACTGTATGTAGTTAACCATGTTATCTCAATATTTTGTGATAGATATTGTACTTTTGCACATCACATACCTGAATTAACAGGGTGGAATGATGAGACAGAGAAAAGTTAGTGTTCTGCGTTCTCCAAGACTTCACGATCCCACTATCGCGCCCCATTTGCCTCACAGCTCCCCCTAGTGGCGGTAATCATATACATTACATTCTATGCAAATACCTGGGAGGTCTAAAAAAATCATACAGGGGATGGCTCTATAAAATAACAAACTAAATAAAACATAAACGATATAACCCAATTTTTTTTTTTTTTTTTTTGTGTGTGTGTGTGTGTGTGTGTGTGTGTGTGTTACACACACAAATATATTTACACACACACACACACACACACACACACACACACACACACACACACACACACACACACACACACACACAGCTAATGTTCAGCCGATGCGGAGGCAGATAAAGTGGTAAACTAGGCGGTCCTTTGCCTCCCAGCTGTGAAGGTGACACAGGGAGGCTACACACAGAACAATATTAATCACAGGATATTTACTGGCTCAGATCTAATCAACGATGGCCAGATCACAGGCTACATCAAACACGGCCCAGGAATTTACACAGCAGAGTTAACCTGTCACAGACCACTGTCCCCTCTCTGTTACCCCCTCTCTGTTACCGCCCATAAACACAGGACAGAGAGCACAGCCAGGGATATCTACAGCCTGCCGCTGGCCAGAGCCTGACAGAGAAAATTACACAGAACATCTGACTGTTTTATTTCCTCTTAAACACTAGAAGTAGCAACAGTCAGATGCTCAACACACGCAGGTTGAGATAAAACCTTATGGCAGAGGGGAAACACACATTTATCTCAAGGTGGTTGAGGTAATGGAAAACATAGATGCAGCTGGTGTTTTCTCACAAAGTAACCTAGGGAGAGGGGCATTATAACGTCTTGACCTCTGATGGTTTACAACATGAGCATTGAGATCTGTTCAACACTCACGAGGACGGCTAGGGAGCAGGTGACTCAATGGCTGGTAGCAGCTGATATGCTGGTAGTCTTTTTTTAACAGTTTATATAACAGTTTTCAGGTAGTTGTTATTGGGGATAAATGGAATCTGTATATGTCTAGGAATATGTTCTCCAAAATACTCACTTTCAATAACATTTTGTACTTTATCTCATCTGATGGTTCAAGACATAACCTTTTGTCTGGCCCGGTGACTGTCTCTCAATGTCAGCAGAGTTATTTCAACCAGAACCAGACAGAACTGTTGTAGTGTAGCCATGTTTGTCAGGGGGTCAGGTTAAAGTGTGACATTCTCCTTTGTCTCGCCTCTGAAATGTCATTCCCCAGGGGGTCCTCTGGTTCACACAGGCTGGAAGAAACGGAACGCAAAACACTGTACACACTGACATTCACATTCCCACACACAGATACAGGGTAGTGATGATGGTGGTTAGACCGGGCTGATGTGACGTTAATCACAAAAACAAAGGAATAACAGTTATCACTTCCATTTGTTTGATTCTTTCTGGTTTGGCGGTCTTCAGTGCAGTGGGGCCCCACTGGGATCAATAGAAAGACACTCAGAAATCATTTACCATCTTGTCTCCTCCACTATAAACAGTGTCAGTGGATAAATACATCTCTGGGCTGAGCTCTTAGCCTCCTCAGGCCGACTGGCTCTGTGTCATATAAGGGGGGACTGGATAAATTGTTAGTCTATTAGACGAGAGTGTTTCTGTCATTCTCCCCATCTCCCAGACGAGTCACATGAGGCGTAAGGAGGAAGAGTAATTTCCGTGTCACATCCCTTTAGCCCAACCCCTCACTGACAATTGCCAAGACTCAGGCGTTCTCACAAAAAAATGATCACATTTGCCTTTTTAATGGCGTCTCTCAGCCCTCTGCCAAGAATTCACAATCTCCTTCTCGGTCCCTAAAGTAGGGTCCTGGCAGAGGAGATGACGATGTGATTTCAGGGAGTGTGTCAATACTTACATCACCCCCCTGGCCTTTGCTCAGATCCTCCTGGTGCTATTGACACTGTAGCGCTGCCATGGGGATGGAGGCAGGCCTAGATGACTGACAACAGGCCATCCACTGTAAATACTGGCACACTATATATACTGTACTGTCCTAATGTATTCACAGAGACAGAGACACATGGAGGGACCAAAGGGCCAGGCGAGGGAGAGGAGGAGTGGATTGGAAGGCCCGTTAAAGCCTGAGTGTGATTATATATTGACTTGTCAAATCTGAAACAGAGAGACTTTCTGGGAGAGGCGGATGAACTTTGAAACTATAACTTTTTGATGCACATTGTCCCATACTGTAGACATTCTGATTTATAATAAAGCAAATATATGAATAAAATATGCATATTCTGGAATAAAAATGTGGATGCATTTAGTATTTGTAATAATCCTGTCATGATCCAGGAACAACCCTGGGTATAGTTCGATGTTCTTCTTCTTTCAGGGTGCACAGCCATGGTTCCTTCAGACATCATGTGTCAAATATTCAAACAGACTCAGGCTTTCACTTCCTTACAAGCAAGGAGCAATGTAAAAAGGACTCGGAAACAAAACACTTCTGCTAAATCCATGTTCTGAGCAGATTCTGTCAAGTTATTTGATTTTTTACAGATTTCATGGCTGAGCTGGGTGGTGTAGATGCTTTAAAACACTTTGACATAACAGTGTCCTGAGTGTCCTGAGACCCCAGTGCATCTAAATAATGGATCTACAGTATGTTCAGAACAGCTGTCTAGTTGCAAGAAGTTTTCTTGAAGGGGCTGGGTCTCGTCAGGCAATCTAACATAGAACCACAACAAGGTTGATATTTCTACCTGGCTCTTGCCTCCGAGACAATTCGCTAGCCATGACCAATCAAAGGAATTGGAACCCTTTATGTGTCGCTGTGATTCGCAGAGAAGAAGTAGAAGAACAGTGAGTCAGTAGTCCTGTGCTCTCCCCTGCTTACACCTCCTCATATTTCATTCAGAGCTTATGTATTTCTTTATGATTGCAACATCTGTTTACTCCCACTGGCATCTCCCCCTGTCACCCACCCTGTGTTCAATAATTCCTGTTCTGACCCCTAAGAGCCTCTGACATCAGAGTAGCCACAGTCTGCTGCTCCAACTTGATTGTGGAACAGAACAGCAGCAGACTGAATGCGACAGGGGACAGGTGCCAGGGACAAATTAGCTTGTTGTTTTTTAGAGGAAAATGAAGGAAGTTGTTTTTCAAACTGAACAAAGTCAGACTCCAACAAGGTTATTATGAAAGGGCTTGTCGATAAGTTAAAACCTTTCATCATCAACAACACCTCATTAAAGAGAACTAGATCACACATGAGGGCGTTAATATCAAGACCATTTGCAGACACTGACAGTGTTGCTTGCGTCGCCGGGCATCTGTTCACGCTGCCGAGGTGAGATGGGAGGGATATTTTCCCTCATGCTGCCATTGATGTCATCATCAAATAGGGACAGGGCCTTATAAACAGATGCCAGGCGGCGACCTTTAAGGACAAGGCAAAGAGGCCAGATGTTTAGATGACCCTACGACCTTGGACCAGCTGACTGGGACAGGGCCTGGCAGCCCACAGTGATCCAGTGGCATCAAACACAGAAGGTGCACAGGGGAATGTGAGGTTTCCCACTTCTCTTTCTCTTTCTCTCGTACCCCTTCACATTTTAAATAGAGAGGAGGCATGAGAGGAGAGAGAGAGAAATAGAGAGATGAGAGAGAGACAGAGAGAGGGCAGAGAGAAGCAGATGAGAGAGAGAGAGAGAGAGAGAGAGAGAGAGAGAGAGAGAGAGAGAGAGAGAGAGCTGGACAGAAAGGGAGTGGTGCTGATGGTTGTCACAGATGTTAAATTCAGCACAAAACGCTGCCAGAAGCCATCGCATCAAAGCAAAGTTAGCCGAATGAACAAGAACAACTCCAGGCCCTGCCACTTTGCATCGCGCTCAAACTTCAACAGCTGTTTCTTGAGCGAATGCAGATGCAAAATAATGATAATAATGCCTACTTACAGCTCCTGGTCCGAAGTAAACAAGACGTCTTGACCACACCCAGTAAACAAACCATCTCTGTATCACAACAACAACAACAACAGCAGAAACAACAACAAAGAGCCAGAGGTTTCCAGCCAGACCCTGATGAAGTAAATGTAGACTCTAAAAGACACTGGAAGATAAGAGTACTATCATCTTTAGACTGGACAGTATTTCAATTCAAAGATCTGCGTGGAGATGTACATAACCAAGAATGTGTTCTTTAATCCTATTCACATAGTCCTTATTTTCATCTCTCCAATTTCTAAACGTTCCCTGACTCAGTCAGTGTATAGATAGCCAAGAAGAAGGAATGCCAATGTCATGCTACTACAATACGTCACTATCCAACTATCTGTCTGTCTCTGTCGCCTCAACAGCGTTTCTCCTCAAATCAACACTCCCCCCACTTGTCCGTTCTGGCATCTCAAATCCTTAACATTTTGACTGTGTGCATCTTGGCTCCCAGCATCCTCAGTCAGAGAATGTCTTTGTGCCAAGGCTGCAGCCTGTGGCGGTTTCCGTGGTGACAGATGAGCGTGGCGACATGTGTGTGTGGTAACACTGGCCCCAGAGTGGTGTGTGTGTGGCCCTGCAGTGGTGTGTGTGTGTGGCCCTGAAGTGGTGTGTGTGTGTGTGTGTGTGTGTGTGTGTGTGTGTGTGTGTGTGTGTGTGTGTGTGTGTGTGTGTGTGTGTGTGTGTGTGTGTGTGTGTGTGTGTGTGTGTGTGTGTGTGTGTGTGTGTGTGTGGCCCTGCAGTGGTGAGTGTGTGTGTGTGGCCCTGCAGTGGTGTGTGTGTGTGTGTGTGTGTGTGTGTGTGTGTGTGTGTGTGTGTGTGTGTGTGTGTGTGTGTGTGTGTGTGTGTGTGTGTGTGTGTGTGTGTGTGTGTGTGTGTGTGTGGCCCTGCAGTGGTGAGTGTGTGTGTGTGGCCCTGCAGTGGTGTGTGTGTGTGTGTGTGTGTGTGTGTGTGTGTGTGTGTGTGTGTGTGTGTGTGTGTGTGTGTGTGTGTGTGTGTGTGTGTGGCCCTGCAGTGGTGAGTGTGTGGTGACATGAGAGGCCTTGTGAGCTGTGAACTACATTCAGGGCTCAGCTCCCGGGCTATGGATGCAGGCTACAGCAAACACCAGCGGTCAGGCCACCGACACATCAATCTGAGATGCATCAGAGCAGCTGCCCACATCCATACCGCACACACTCAGACACTAGCTCACTCTAGCTCCGAGCTCTGACACAAGATAAGTAGAGAACAGCTCAGAACCTCGGTCAAACCAAACCCTTACAACATGATCTATGGAGTTAGTTACTGTCAACAGGTCCAGAAGGATGAGTGAATGATCAAATGACAGATTATTCTGATGTAATGATCATGTTGATTCATGGAAATATTGTCCAATAGACTAGGAATTGATCCATTGATCTTCAGTACTATCTCCTGGAGTGATTCTGTAAATTCATCATGCCAGGACAATAAAACAATGTGTCACTGACACCATAATAACTACAGCTACGTCTAAATCTGTCCGCCGTCTCTGTGAGCCTATAGGCATAGGCCAGATCAGCTGTAGAGGGAAGATTGTGTGAACAGCATCCTGTGACCATCTCTCCACAGGCTAGACCAAGGTGTCTAATCCACTACGCTCTGTGAACACACACCCCACGGGCTAGCACAATACACACAATACCCACGTTACACACAACGCACACTACCCCTCCTGGAACATTCTGGATAGAGGGCTGCTAACAGAAGCTGGGTTTAGGAGAGAGTCAGTCAAGTCGGGAGTGGTATGTAGTATCTGGCCAGGTGCCATTACTGTGGCTTGTGGTCGGTTAGGGAGAGCTGTCAGATTTTTATGGTTGTGTATTTTTGTACAGTTTCTCTTTTTCATCGTCCAAAATGTTTAGATGATAGGAGTCTCTGGAAGAGTTCCGTTTCACCTTCCGTCCTGTGAAAAATCTGGATCATTTTGGACAATATTTTTTACAAAACTGTGCTGTCCCCCTAGACAGTGGTGGTCAGAGTCAATATGTGATAAATGGTGTCTGGTGCCAACTGTAATAAATGATTTATACACCATATAAATCATTATCAACTGGCTATATCACATGACATGACATACATGTAGTCAAATTAAGAAGATGATGGGGATATGGTAATGACATAAATAACCAATAGAATGACCTCAAAATGACCTCATTTTCTTTTCAGACTTTCTATCCTAGACTAAAAACTGATGCATCATTTTCTTTGTGTTTTTTCTTCAGATTTGGATATGGAAAAATAATCCACACGGGTGATACATTTATAGATCATCCGTTTACACGATTGGGCATTTTACCTGAATAAATATAGCCCGGCCGCCCAGAACTGCTCCTGCTGTCCAGCACTTGTCATATCAGCTGAGTGTCAGCCACGTCACGGGGTGTCATGGAATGACAGCTCCCAATGTCTGCAGAGATGGAGCCTCGGGTAGGGGAAAAAAACAGAAGCGATGGAAAAGTCATACTCCTAAAGTATATCAAAGTGACTCCTGTCAGCATTGTGTCAAAGGGAAGAAAAAGGAACTGTTCATTTTTACAGCTCAGACTGAC
This sequence comes from Salmo salar, assembly GCF_965601325.2. Classification (NCBI taxonomy): domain Eukaryota; kingdom Metazoa; phylum Chordata; class Actinopteri; order Salmoniformes; family Salmonidae; genus Salmo; species Salmo salar. Next base: position 26,830,341 of record NC_138319.1, on the reverse strand, counting down.
TGCATGTTGGAGGGATTTAAGGGGTTTGAGGGGAGAGAGCCTGGTTGTAAATAACGCTGCTGAGTCACAGAGAAAAATGATGACAGTGAGACATCTTGTCAACCTCAATCAGTTCGATTTATGATCAAGTCATGGTAGAGGATAATGATGAGTAAAAAGTATCAATACACTTCGTACTGGGTGATGGAATTTTGTGAAGGACTGATTTCTCATCATGTGATTGTGACTTTTAAAATACGCAGTTTGTCATTCATGCAACAACGGTCGCTGAACTGACGTCATGTTAAGTGCAACACCTTGAATCCGCTTTTTGGCACATGGTGCAACACCTTGAATCCGCTTTTTGGCACATGGTGCAACACCTTGAATCCGCTTTTTGGCACATGGTGCAACACCTTGACAACACATTTACCTCTATCTGATATTAGCATGCAGGATTCTGATTGGTCAGGAGACGTTGTGGTTCTCACAGATACATGTCAAACTGGTTACGTGATATTGAATCCTCATGACATGGTAATAACATGTCACAATACCATCAGTATTCTTCATACACAGACACAACTTGGCAGAGAGACCACAAAACATTATGAACAGAAGGCAAACGCATGGTCAAACCGATTGAAGTTTCATATTATTCCAAATATTTATTTCAGTCACCAACATTATTTAATGCTTTTCAAAACCTTTCCCCACCTCCACAGCCGTTCATACTGAGATGTGGGAAAAAATCATGCAAATTTAATTTAAATCAGATTAAGAAATCCAAACCTAAACTTTAACTCAAAACCACATAGTCAGTTATCTTGAGTCAGGCCTTATTCCGTATTAGGTCTGGATAAGTAAGTCAATGCCCCAACACACTGCTATGAGTTTCAGCATCCAGCTATGACGAATATTAGAGGCTGTGGGCTAGAAGAATTCCAGGCAACCAGAAGCTGTGTGTTTGTCCCAGGGCCAGAGGCTGACATAGCTGCACTGTGGGCCACACGTGATTTCAACATGCAGCTGTAGCTAGCTGGTGTAACAGAACCAGCCATGCATTAGCATTGGCCCTGCAGTGACGAACAGCCTCTCAGGATCCTGTCAGTTGAACTTATCATACACACACACACGCACGCACACACACACACACACACACACACACACACACACACACACACACACACACACACACACACACTATACACACACATATACACACACACACACACACACACACATATACACACACACACACACACACACACACACACACACACACACACACACACACACACACACACACACACACACACACACACACTACACACACACACACACACACACACACACACACACACACACACACACACACACACACACACACACACACACACACACACACACACACACACATATGCACACATATACACTGACAAACACATTGCACACATTCACACACACATAGGCCTACACACACACACACGTTGCAATCCCTATTCACATCAGCCTGTGAACAATACTACCCATACGCTAAACATATCCTTCTATCTAACCCTACATATGAATTAGTCCTTGGGAAATCTCCACTGACCAAGCACAGTGGTTAGCACAGTAACAGTGAAGGGAATCTCTCTGGGTATGATATAAAAGTCCAGGCAACGCCTTCTTCTCATAAAACAGCCAGCCAGTCTGAGCCCCTCTCCCCTCCTTCTCATAAAACAGCCAGCCAGTCTGAGCCCCTCTCCCCTCCTTCTCATAAAACAGCCAGCCAGTCTAAGCCCCTCTCCCCTCCTTCTCATAAAACAGCCAGACAATCTGAGCCCCTCTCCCCTCCTTCTCATAAAACAGCCAGACAATCTGATCCCCTCTCCCCTCCTTCTCATAAAACAGCCAGCCAGTCTGAGCTCCTCTCCCCTCCTTCTCATAAAACAGCCAGACAATCTGAGCCCCTCTCCCCTCCTTCTCATAAAACAGCCAGCCAGTCTGAGCCCCTCTCCCCTCCTTCTCATAAAACAGCCAGACAATCTGATCTCCTCTCCCCTCCTTCTCATAAAACAGCCAGCCAGTCTGAGCTCCTCTCCCCTCCTTCTCATAAAACAGCCAGCCAGTCTGAGCCCCTCTCCCCTCCTTCTCATAGAGCAGCCAGCCAGACTAAGCCCCTCTCCCCTCCTTCTCATTAAACAGCCAGCCAGTCTGAGCCCCTCTCCCCTCCTTCTCATAAAGCAGCCAGCCAGTCTGAGCCCCTCTCCCCTCCTTCTCATAGAGCAACCAGCCAGTCTGAGCCCCTCTCCCCTCATTCTCAATAAACAGCCAGCCAGTCTAAGCCCCTCTCCCCTCCTTCTCATAAAGCAGCCAGCCAGTCTGAGTCCCATCTCCCCTCCTTCTCATAAAACAGCCAGCCAATTTGAGCCCCTCTCCCCTCCTTCTCATAAAACAGCCAGCCAGTCTGAGCCCCTCTCCCCTCCTTCTCATAAAACAGCCAGCCAGTCTAAGCCCCTCTCCCCTCCTTCTCATAGAGCAACCAGCCAGTCTGAGCCCCTCTCCCCTCCTTCTCATAAAACAGCCAGCCAGTCTAAGCCCCTCTCCCCTCCTTCTCATAGAGCAACCAGCCAGTCTAAGCCCCTCTCCCCTCCTTCTCATAAAACAGCCAGCCAGTCTAAGCCCCTCTCCCCTCCTTCTCATAAAACAGCCAGCCAGTCTGAGCCCCTCTCCCCTCCTTCTCATTAAACAGCCAGCCAGTCTAAGCCCCTCTCCCCTCCTTCTCATTAAACAGCCAGCCAGTCTGAGCCCCTCTCCCCTCCTTCTCATAGAGCAGCCAGCCAGTCTGAGCCCCTCTCCCCTCCTTCTCATTAAACAGCCAGCCAGTCTGAGCCCCTCTCCCCTCCTTCTCATAGAGCAGCCAGCCAGTCTGAGCCCCTCTCCCCTCCTTCTCATTAAACAGCCAGCCAGTCTGAGCCCCTCTCCCCTCCTTCTCATTAAACAGCCAGCCAGTCTGAGCCCCTCTCCCCTCCTTCTCATAGAGCAGCCAGCCAGTCTGAGTCCCCCCCCCCTTCACACAGAGGGCGGCCTCCATGCAAAGTTCAACAACTGTGAAGAGGGAACTATTAAAGAGGACACACAAAGCGATGACCTTGACTGACAAGTGCTCTCCACCGTGGCCATAAACAGCGGTAGGCCCTGATAAGTGTTCATTGGCGCGGGGAGTAATGACCTATCCGTCAGCGCTGGCCTGGGCTGGGTGAAGTAGTATAAATGGAACATACATAATGTACAGCTATAATACCTGCCGTGCTCATAACCTAATGTATTATCATGATTCTTGGGGGCCCACATTTTTTCCCATCCTTCCCATTGCAGCTAGCTAAAGCGCGTCTCGTCTGCCGTCGCAGGGTGGGTAAATACCCCCCGGGCCACGATAATTCCATTCTAATCTTTGTTCCATATTATAATTTTCATGGCCAGAAATAGGCAGGGAAGGGAGGGAGGGCTGAGTTTCTATCAAGGGCTAAACAGAACACAGGGCTGTACCTGGGTGGGTTATACGGCCGTGTTAACCCTTTAGAGCCGCAGTCCATTTACGATAAGGATGGAATAAGCTATAGAAATTTATGGCTGACAGACCGGTAGGTTGCTACTAACAACGTCTTGAGCGGACCACTCCCCTGGTAGAACATGGCTATGCAGATCAGCTCCCTGAGGGTACTAGACAGAGACACTGGCTCTTCTGTCATGGAAACGCTTACAGTTCTACAGGAAACAACAATAAAAACGCTTGTTCTTCTATTTTTCACATTTTTGACAAGGAACGCTAAATCTTCCAGCCGTCTGTATCATTTTGACAGATGGCTGTTACGCAATAAACCAAACTGACAACATTAAAAGGCAATTACACCACTTTTCAACCAAATGGTCATTGTCTCCAGCACAATACCAGTGTCTACATATGTGAAAATGGCGCATTTCCACATTTTGTAGAAGAAAATATAAAGTAAAGAAGTTCTACCCGATGACATCATCAAAAGGTAAAAGATTTGAAAAATGGTGATTTTCAAATACCATGAGATTCACAGTGACGTGGGGAGCAATAAAATACTCTCCCTCTGGCTAGAAAATCAAAATGTTTTTCCTTTTAATCCTACCCTGTGATGTCACAGAGAAGCATTTTTTAGGGTCTTCTTGTCTTTTTAACCACAGAGCATAGAAACATGCCGTTTTCACATATGTACACACTGGTATGGTGCTGGATAAAATGAATATGTGGTTCAAAAGTGGCGAAATTGCCCGTTAAAGGAGCCTGTTATATTGAAAGAACTAGGAAACAATAAAGGAAAATAACTCGAACATGTGATGAAATGATTCACATAGGAAATAATATCTCTGAACTTGAACTACCAAACACAACATACTGTATGAATCACTGGTGGGAAGGTTTGCTTCAGGCAGTCTGAGCAGTATCGTCAGTCCAACTATGACACAACACACAGTCTGACTGTCTGATCTAGGAGGCCTGAGTCACTCCTCTCTCTGAGTAAAAGAGGGTAACACACTGTAAGCATCAGTACCATGCCTTCCTCCATAACCACAAGTAATATATGTCAATATGGCTAAGTCAGAGATAGCCTGAAGACACTGTGTTTTGACTTCGTGTGAGAGGTAAAGGGACTTCAGGTGAGAACCTAGACTAGAAGATTACAGCAGAGATGCTCATGAAAAGTCCTCACCAGTAAGGAGACGTAGAACAATGTCTCCTCACATCACTAGGATCCTGCGTTCAGATGAACAATGATTTATATGGGCATAGCTGTAAAATTATTTTTTCAATGTAAGTACAATTTGCCTACAGTCCATAAACATGAGGTATAAGATAAGCTCAGAGCTGGTAGCTTACCAAACAGAGAGTCAAAATCCCAGTGGAGAGTGTTATCATGTAACAGCATTAATTAACAGGCCTCTCAGTCGCCTCCCACATACATACAGGATGACAATGACTGCCAGTGGCACCAGCCAAAACCAATGGCTCTCTGTCTACTCTAACTCAGTTCAATACAAAGTGTGTGTGTGTGTGTGTGCGTGCGTGTGTGTGTGTGTGTGTGTGTGTGTGTGTGTGTGTGTGTGTGTGTGTGTGTGTGTGTGTGTGTGTGTGTGTGTGTGTGTGTGTGTGTGTGTGTGTGTGTGTGTGTGTGTGTGTGTGTGTGTGGGGGGGGGGGATGTAAGTATGCACCCGAGTTTGTGTGTGTGCTTGCATACACACGTCTGTGTGGTATTCCAGGTATCCCCCACAGAGTCTCTGTGCAGCAGAGATGAAGGATGTCTCTCCCTCTGCAGCCTGGAAAGAGACAGACAGTGATCTCTCCCAGTGGAAGTTAAATAACATGGCAGGTTAGTGTGTGTGGAGCCTGACAGACTGGAGAAGTACTGCTGCCTGCCAGGCAGATACCCAATGCAACGCAGAGACAGTAAACACCTCCTGGGGAAAAGGCTGGTTAGGAAGCTTTCTAGACTGTGAGAGGGCACCCAGACCCTTCCTTCCTTCCTCAGCCCTCACTCACACACACTGACTGACTGAGGACTGACACACTGACTAAAGACTGACACACTGACAGACTGACTGAAGACTGACACACTGACTAAAGACTGACACACTGACTGAAGACTGACACACTGACTGACTGACTGAGGACTGACACACTGACTAAAGACTGACACACTGACAGACTGACTGAAGACTGACACACTGACTGACTGACTGAGGACTGACTCACTGACTGACTGAGGACTGACACACTGACTAAAGACTGACACACTGACTGAGGACTGACACACTGACTAAAGACTGACACACTGACTGACTGACTGAAGACTGACACACTGACTAAAGACTGACACACTGACAGACTGACTGAAGACTGACACACTGACTGACTGACTGAGGACTGACACACTGACTAAAGACTGACACACTGATAGACTGACTGAAGACTGACACACTGACTGACTGACTGACTGACTGAGGACTGACACACTGACTGACTGACTGATTGACTGACTACCTGACTAAAGACTGGAGAGTGACAGACTCCATCAACATAGCTAAATCAGATCAAAACTGGATCTATGAAGTGTATTGTTTTTATATCGACAGATTTATCATATTATAATATAACTCATATCTATCATATCTAACCCATATCTATCATATCTAACCCACATCTATCATATCTAACCCATATCTATCATATCTAACCCATATCTATCAGATCAAACCCATATCTATCATATCTAACTCATATCTATCATATCTAACCCACATCTACCATATCTAACCCATATCTATCATATCTAACCCACATCTATCATATCTAACCCATATCTATCATATATAACCCATATCTATCATATCTAACCCATATCTATCATATCTAACCCATATCTATCATATCTATCATATCTAACCCATATCTATCATATCTAACCCACATCTATCATATCTAACCCATATCTAACCCAATCTAACCCATATCTATCATATCTAACCCATATATATCAGATCAAACCCATATCTATCATATCTAACCCATATCTATCATATCTAACCCATATCTAACCCATATCTATCATATCTAACCCATATCTATCAGATCAAACCCAAATCTATCATATCTAACCCATATCTATCATATCTAACCCATATCTGTCATATCTAACCCATATCTATCATATCTAACCCATATCTATCATATCTAACTCATATCTATCAGATCTAACCCATATCTATCATATCTAACCCATATCTATCATATCTAACCCATGTCTATCATATCTAACCCATATCTATCAGATCTAACCCATATCCATCAGATCGAACCCATATCTATCATATCTAACCCATATCTATCCGATCTAACCTATATCTATCATATCTAACCCATATATATCATATCTAACTCATATCTAATCCATATCTATCATATCTAACCCATATCTATCAGATCTAACCCATATCTATCATATCTAACCCATATCTATCATATCTATCATATCTAACCCATATCTATCAGATCTAACCCATATCTATCATATCTAACCCATATCTATCATATCTATCTTATCTGACCCATATCTATCAGATCTAACCCATATCTATCATATCTAACCCATATCTATCATATCTAACCCATATCTATCATATCTAACCCATATCTATCATATCTAACCCATATCTATCATATCTATCATATCTAACCCATATCTATCAGATCTAACCCATATCTAGGATATCTAACCCATATCTATCATATCTAACCCATATCTATCAGATCTAACCCATATCTATCATATCTGACCCATATCTATCATATCTAACCCATATCTATCAGGTCTAACCCATATCTATCATATCTAACCCATATCTATCAGATCTAGCCCATATCTATCATATCTAACCCATATCTATCAGTTTTAACCCATATCTATCATATCTAACCCATATCTATCATATCTCATATCTAACCCATATCTATCATATCTATCATATCTAACCCATATCTATCATATCTAACCCATATCTATCAGATCTATCCCATATCTATCATATCTAACACATATCGATCAGATTTAACCCATATCTATCATATCTAACCCATATCTATCATATCTAACCCATATCTATCATATCTAACCCATATCTATCATATCTATCATATCTAACCCATATCTATCATATCTAACCCATATCTAACCCATATCTATCATATCTAACCCATATCTATCATATCTAACCCATATCTAAACCATATCTATCATTTCTAACCCATATCTAATTCATATCTATCATATCTAACCCATATCTATCAGATCTAACCCATATCTATCATATCTAACCCATATCTATCATATCTATCCCATATCTAACCCATATCTATCATATCTAACCCATATCTAACCCATATCTATCATATCTAACCCATATCTAACTCATATCTATCATATCTAACCCATATCTATCAGATCTAACCCATATCTAACCAATATCTATCATATCTAACCCATATCTAACCCATATCTATCATATCTAACCCATATCTATCATATCTAACCCATATCTATCTAATCCTGGTGTAGTTATATCGTTTCGTATCTGTTATGTGTTGGAAATGTAAACATCAGAACACGTTAAAACAAATATTATTCCCTACAAAAATAACATACTACAAAAAAAACAATCCTAATAAATGCTTAAAGAACAGACATCCTTTCTTCTGTCCTGTATAGTGTGTTATTACTGACCAATAATTACATCAAATATGTTATATTACAGTCCTGTGCTGTTTGAGCTTCATAAACAAAGGCTGACAGATCGTGCCCCCAACCAGTAACCCTGCTGTGAGCATATGCACTAATGCAAGGTCACACTGTCGACTGGGCCACATGAGAACAACACAATGTCGGTGGACTATGCCCTGAGAACTCACTATCCATGTTGTTTACAGCAGGGATATCACGGATATACTCCAATGGACTTTTTAGTTAGGTGTCATCGTTGTAAATCATAAGTCTTCACAATTATGCCATATTCAAGCATGTCTTTCTTCATCACAAAGTTGATGATTCCGTATGGGTCTGAGAGAGGGAGAAGTGATAAAATGGAATTGCTGCCAAGAATCTGCTTAATGCTCAATGTCAAGGAAGGCTCTTTGGCTCCTGCAGTGCTCAGCTGTCTGCGCGGCGATACAAGACCCAGATTTCCATCATGGCAGGTGGTCGATCCCCCTTTAAATCCACAACCTCTATACAATATTATATCATCCATCAGACACGCTACATTTAGCCACTCGTGCTACAATAAAAAGGAGGCAGTATACATTACTTTGAATATGAGGCAGTGATAGTTCCCTTTGCTCTGCTAAATAATATATTATAATTTTTTCGGACACTTTAACCTTTTCCTATTCTATCACATACTCACGTTGAAGCATCCACGTTAGGTCTCTGATTCGTCTGATTAGTTGTCTCACTCCCACGTGTGGGGGCAGGACGGCGTTAGGGTACGTTATGGGTGTGTGTCAGGGGGATGAACGGACGGACACATCCCCTGCTTGCCCTTTGTCATGCGTCCCCCTCACCTCCAGAGCTGTCAGTGGCTTGTCAGAACCAATCAGAGGATGGGATGCTGTCTGGCAGCCGTGGATCAGTTTGGACAGGACGACATCAGATTTCTGGTGCTACGTGTCAACGACCATATGAAAACAGATGTCCTTATTACTGGATCGCCATGCTTTCAAATAGCGTTTTCTGACCTTTTTTAAGAGGTGGTAAAGACATACAAGGAGAGGGGTTGATTAGTGAGTTTTAGTAAAGCATGTTGGTTTGGTTTCATTTTAGGGGTTTGTCATATTTCAAAGCAAAAGTGCATAGGGATAAATATGTCATGTGACAGCACATCAAGTTAAAGGAACACCACATTATAATTTAAGATAAATAAAGCAATAATTACAAAAATATCTATATTACATTTTCACAACAAAATCTGCATAAAGGCATAATTCTGCCAGTGTGATAGAACTATGACATGTTCAAGCCCAGTGTTATGTATGGAAGAAGCCCTCTAAGATCATACATGACAAAAGTAGCTTTATTGAATGGGACAGATCGCTGCTTGTCTGACTGACTAAATCTGTTTGATTGAGCAACGAGACGCCTTTGGCTTCGCAAGTCCTTCAAAGCAAAGCACGTTCTGCAAGTGTGAAAAAAAGAGAGGGAGATGAAAAAAAGAGAAGAGAGAGTGGGAGCAAAGAGAGGGGGGGTAGAGAAAAGAGAGAGAGGGGGAGCGAAAGGAGAGAGAGAGGGGGGAAAGAAAAGAGAGGGGGGAGAGAAAAGAGAGAGGGGGGAGAAAAGAGAAAGAGGGAGAGAAAAGAGAGAGAGGGAGAGAAAAGAGAGATAGAGAGGGGGAGAGAAAAGATAGAGAGAGAGGGGGGAACGAAAAGAGAGAGAGGGGGAGAGAAAAGAGAGAGAGAGAGAGAGAGAGAGAGAGGGGGAGATAAAAGAGAGTGAGGGGGAGAGAAAAGAGAGAGAGAGAGAGAGGGAGAGAGAGGGGAGAGAAAAGAGAGTGAGGGTGGAGAGAAAAGAGAAAGAGAAAGAGGGGAAGAGAAAAGCGAGTGATGGGGAGAGAAGAGAGAGAGAGAGAGAGAGAGACAGGGGGAGATAAAAGAGAGTGAGGGGGAGAGAAAAGAGAGAGAGAGGGAGAGAGAGGAGAGAAAAGAGAGTGAGGGTGGAGAGAAAAGAGAAAGAGAGAGAGGGGGAGAGAAAAGAGAGTGAGGGAGGAGAAAAGAGAGAGGGGGGAGAAAGAGGGGAAGAGAAAAGAGAGTGATGTGGTGAGAAAAGAGAGAGAGAGAGAGAGGGAGAGAGAGGGGGAGAGAAAAGATAGTGAGGGGGAGAGAAAAGAGAGTGAGGGGAGAGAAAAGAGAGTGAGGGGGAGAAAAGAGAGAGAGGGGGAGAGAAAAGAGAGTCGGGGAGATAAAAGAGAGTGAGGGGGAGAAAAGAGAGAGAGAGGGGGAGAGAAAAGAGAGTGAGGGGGGAGAGAAAAGAGAGTGAGGGGGAGAAAAGAGAGAGAGGGGGGGAGAGAAAAGAGAGTGAGGGGGAGAGAAAAGAGAGTGAGGGGGAGAGAAAAGAGAGTGAGGGGGAGAGAAAAGAGAGTGAGGGGGAGAAAAGAGAGAGAGAGGGGGAGAGAAAAGAGAATGAGGGGGGAGAGAAAAGAGAGAGGGAGAGAGAAAAGAGAGAGAGAGAGAGAGAGAGAGAGAGGGGGAGATAAAAGAGAGTGAGGGGGAGAGAAAAGAGAGAGAGAGAGAGAGGGAGAGAGAGGGGAGAGAAAAGAGAGTGAGGGTGGAGAGAAAAGAGAAAGAGAAAGAGGGGAAGAGAAAAGCGAGTGATGGGGAGAGAAAAGAGAGAGAGAGAGAGAGAGAGAGAGGGGGAGATAAAAGAGAGTGAGGGGGAGAGAAAAGAGAGAGAGAGGGAGAGAGAGGAGAGAAAAGAGAGTGAGGGTGGAGAGAAAAGAGAAAGAGAGAGAGGGGGAGAGAAAAGAGAGTGAGGGAGGAGAAAAGAGAGAGGGGGAGAAAGAGGGGAAGAGAAAAGAGAGTGATGTGGTGAGAAAAGAGAGAGAGAGAGAGAGGGAGAGAGAGGGGGAGAGAAAAGATAGTGAGGGGGAGAGAAAAGAGAGTGAGGGGAGAGAAAAGAGAGTGAGGGGGAGAAAAGAGAGAGAGGGGGAGAGAAAAGAGAGTCGGGGAGATAAAAGAGAGTGAGGGGGAGAAAAGAGAGAGAGAGGGGGAGAGAAAAGAGAGTGAGGGGGGAGAGAAAAGAGAGTGAGGGGGAGAAAAGAGAGAGAGGGGGGGAGAGAAAAGAGAGTGAGGGGGAGAGAAAAGAGAGTGAGGGGGAGAGAAAAGAGAGTGAGGGGGAGAGAAAAGAGAGTGAGGGGGAGAAAAGAGAGAGAGAGGGGGAGAGAAAAGAGAATGAGGGGGGAGAGAAAAGAGAGAGGGAGAGAGAAAAGAGAGTGAGGGGGGAGAGAAAAGAGAGAGGGGGAGAGAAAAGCCTATTTTTTATACTGCAACGGTCCCACAGCAAAGCGACATATAGCAGCTTTTAGAGGATTTATTTATTGGCTTGAAAACATCTTTATTCTTTGGGCTACCACCCAAGCCCTTTCACTTCATCAACCTGCAACAAAGGCCCAAAGCTTGGACAATCTGTCAAGTGTCACCCGCATTGACTGGGAGCAGAACTCTGGGTGGACGATGAGGCTTCATTGAAGAGTGAAAAGTGAAAGAAAAGGAAGAGTTTGGGGAGTTTCCCCCTGATGATACTGCTGTTGTGTACTCCTGGCTGCTGCCTGCTGCACTCAAAGGGACATCATCCTCATTACTGGACCTTGCATTCATTTGCCCACCTCTCATGATCTTATTATGAGGATCTAGCTCTCCACTCCTCCCCCTGTCTTTCACAGGGCTGGCCCCGGCACAAAGCAGGCCTCAGACATCATTGTGTTTGATTAGAATTTTATGTAGCTTTCCATATGCTTCTCCAGACCTCTCTCTCTCTCTCTCCCTCACTCTCTCAAAGCCCCGTATGGATGCTGCTCTCTCGGCCCGTTAACCGTTAAAAGAGGGCGCACTCTATAACCACACGGGCTATTGTGGGGCCTTTTAAGGTTAAGAGACAAAAGCATTGAGATCATGAATGAGTGCTTGGCATTCTATTGGCCATACCCACACACTGCAATAGGAATGATGAGGCACCTGATGCAATTCAAGCCTCTGTTTGTGACGTGGTGAGGTTGGACCCAGGTGGACCCAGGTGTTTGTGACGTAGTGAGGTTGGACCCAGGTGGACCCAGGTGTTTGTGACGTGGTGAGGTTGGACCCAGGTGGACCCAGGTGTTTGTGACGTGGTGAGGTTGGACCCAGGTGGACCCAGGTGTTTGTGACGTGGTGAGGTTGGACCCAGGTGGACCCAGGTGTTTGTGACGTGGTGAGGTTGGACCCAGGTGGACCCAGGTGTTTGTGACGTGGTGAGGTTGGACCCAGGTGGACCCAGGTGTTTGTGACGTGGTGAGGTTGGACCCAGGTGGACCCAGGTGTTTGTGACGTAGTGAGGTTGGACCCAGGTGCAGAGAAGAGACCAGACAAGGAATCAGTGGTTACTGGTGGAAAAAGTACCCACATTTCATACTTGAGTAAAAGTAAAGATACCTTAACAGAAAATGACTCTCTAAAATAGTACTTGAGTAAAAGTCTAAAAGTATTTGGTTTTAAATATACTTAAGTATCAAAAGTAAATGTAATTGCTAAAATATACTTAAGTATCAAAGTAAAATTATAAATATAAATCCCCTGCATTGCTTGCTGTTTGGGGTTTTAGGCTGGGTTTCTGTACAGCACTTTGATATATCAGCTGATGTAAGAAGGGCTATATAAATACATTTGATTTGATTTTGATTTCAAATTCCTTATATTAAGCAAAGCAGATGGCCACATTTCCTAGTTTTTTTTAATTTACGGATCCAGTGCATGCTCCAACTCTCAGACATCATTTACAAACAAAGCATGGGTTTACTGAGTCCGCCAGATCAGAGGCAGTAGGATGACCAGGGATGTTCTCTTGATAAGTGTGTGAATTAGACCATTTTCCTGTCCTGCTAAGCATTCAAAATGAAATGATTACTTTTGGGTGTCAGGATAAATGTATGGAGTAAAAAGTAGATAATTTTCTTTAGGAATGTAGTGAAGTAAAAGTAAAAGTAGTCAAAAATATAAAAAGTAAAGTAAGTACAGATACCCCCAAAAATGACTTATGTACAGTAGTACTTTATATTTTTACTGAAGTACTTTACACCACTATCAGTGGTTAAGGATAAACATAAATACTTTACTGATCAACAGTAGCCGCAGGATCACAGTACACAGGAAAAAACAACAAACACTAAGTCTCGAAAACTCACTCAGGAAACAAACGCACACGGTTAACAATTTAAGCTTCTGCGAAGGAAACCAGAAAACACACCTCTTTTAACAGGGGGATCATTATGAACAATAGGACACACCTGAGTGTCATTAATGTCTCTAGGATGGTCTCTGCCGTCCTCTGGTGACAGGTGGAACCATGACACTGTTTTGAAAATGGGAGATAAAAATGAGGTGACCTGATGTTTCTCTCTGCCAGAATGGCCTCGTTCATAGAGGTATTACATCAATTTCCCTCACATTCTCTTCACTCACACCCTCTCTCTATTCTCTATGACAGAAAGAGGCCTAACGTAATACCATTGACATATTAGATTCCATCCTCTACTGCAACAATACAACAATACCACCCCACCCAACACAACACAACAGGATGTTTAACACAGCAAGGCAGTGGTATCCCAGAGAAAATAATGTAGCTCCAATGCAGAATACTTATTATGAACCACCAAGCTGCCTTTTTCGGGGTCAAGTGTAGGGTTTCCTTACTCTACAAAAACACAGAATCAGCCCAAAACAATGATCTCTATTATTTCCCCACGTGTCCTCCCCTAAGAGAAGACAGAACCTTTCCTTCCACTTCCTGTGTGTGTTACAGGACTAACAGTGTGTCCAGGTCCCCCTCGGTGACAATTTGTCCACATCAGAGAGCCGTCATTCTTAACGATGTCTGACTGGTGACACGCAGCTTGGGAGGGGCCTGGCACGGGGTGTGCTACCCTAGCGTTGGGTGCCTGCCTGGGTCCCTGCCTGGCTGGCTGTCCTGGGGCTATAGAAAAATGAGAGGAGAGAACAGCACTGTGAGAGGACACAACTGCTTCCTGCTATGCCAGGCTGTGCTCTCTGCTCTCTGCTTGGCATTTGCTTCAATTCTACTCATTTTGCCATGGGGCAGAGAGAAAAATGTGCAGTTTTACAGTTAATTTCCTGCAATTCTACACATTGTGCCATGACTTATTCCATGTTATTATGATATCTGAGTGAGAGTGACTAACAAAATCAATGGGGGCCCCCTGGAGGTCAGGGCCCCTGGGCACTTGCCCTCTGTGCCCAGTCAGTAATTCAACCATGATTACTATTGTATAAGTTTAGATAGCTGGCTATCTAACTAACTGAACAATCTAAAACATTTTTGCTAACATGGGCTAATTGAGTGACTCAGTGACTGACATAACAAGAGAAAACCTGCTGATGCACGACCAAATGTCAAAATTGCACCTTATGTATTCTACTATTCTGACTCTACGTTGAGACCCCAACAATTTCTTTTTTTGAGGGGGGGGGGGGGGGGGGCTAGTAGCAGCTTATGTCGCTTTTGCCTAGAGCTGGCCCTGTGTCTGAATATTAAGATGATGATTCTTGTTTAGGTAATGTAGTTTTAATGGTGTTCTATGATTTGTTTTTGTAAAAAGAAAATCAATAAGTAAATTGTCTGTAAAATGCACTACTTTTAAGATCAACACAGAGCGTATGCTCCTGGTTTGTACACAAAGAAAGATAAATTCCACATCACTTTTTATTCATCACACTTGTATAGTCCTGTGACGAGGAGAAAGAAACGATGCATTTCACTTCATTAAACTTCTGACAACAATTAAATCCACTCCTTCTCTGCAATTAACCTCCAATGAGGCCTCGAGTCGGTGAGCAGGAACAACACACCACGTGAGGACGGCCCCACATACAGACACAAAGAAAGGAAGGAGAGAGAGAGAGAGAGGAGGAGAGAAGAAGGGGAGAAGAGTCATCAGCTCCTCTGCCATTCAACCCTACTCCATTATCACCCCGTGAAAGAGCCTAGTGTTTCTATGGAGTCACAGGACTGGAAGGACAGGTGCTGCTGGCTTATGGTTTGAGGGGTTGGTAGGTGTGGAGTTCAGTTTCGGGGGAAAAGCATTTACATAGCAGCACAGGAATTTGTGGAGTATGTGTAGCATATTTAATAATGAAGATACTACAATGATTGGAAGTTGGTTTAAATATTTCTAATATCCAAACTTTGTTACAGGTAAATATGTTTATGTGTTTGTGAAATAGGCTAGACATTTTTTTTATTAAAAAATCTAAGTATTTTAGGCCACATCTTTTTCAGTTGCAAATGCAACACTAATGGAACAAATGAAATGTATGATAATTATAGTGCTTTGTCGAATACACATGACCTCACACACGCAAACCCATCCAGACAGGTTGGTCCTGTTTCTCAGATTGGCTTTCCGTTCCGGTCAAGTGCCTCAGCCAGCCAAATGTATGCAATTAGGTCACGGTGATAGCCTGTATCATACACTGTGGTACAGATTACGGGTCATTGATATAAAATAAAAGTGATATCTAATCTGGAGAGAGGGCTGAAAAAGCGTCCTAGGATGTAATTTTCCTAAATAAGGCGACAGACCTGAAGGAGATAAATAAAGTAAGAGCGTGTGTACAGACTGTGCATGATAAGAATTAGATTACGCTCCAATATGCTGTGCTTTCCCAGTACCAGCCTTTTTTTAATGTGGAAATATGCAGGCAGATTGTGGTGAGGCTGCCAGGACATGATTACATCCTAAGTGTGTAATACTCCCCCCCCCCCTATCTTTTCTACCTGGCTCTCAGTGTCAAGTTTATAAGCCTCAGTCCTCCCTTCACTCTCTGAACCCTAAACCCAGTCCTCCCTTCACTCTCTGAATCCTAAACCCAGTCCTCCCTTCACTCTCTGAATCCTAAACCCAGTCCTCCCTTCACTCTCTGAACCCTAAACCCAGTCCTCCCTTCACTCTCTGAACCCTAAACCCAGTCCTCCCTTCACTCTCTGAACCCTAAACCCAGTCCTCCCTTCACTCTCTGAACCCTAAACCCAGTCCTCCCTTCACTCTCTGAACCCTAAACCCAGTCCTCCCTTCACTCTCTGAACCCTAAACCCAGTCCTCCCTTCACTCTCTGAATCCTAAACCCAGTCCTCCCTTCACTCTCTGAATCCTAAACCCAGTCCTCCCTTCACTCTCTGAACCCTAAACCCAGTCCTCCCTTCACTCTCTGAACCCTAAACCCAGTCCTCCCTTCACTCTCTGAACCCTAAACCCAGTCCTCCCTTCACTCTCTGAACCCTAAACCCAGTCCTCCCTTCACTCTCTGAACCCTAAACCCAGTCCTCCCTTCACTCTCTGAACCCTAAACCCAGTCCTCCCTTCACTCTCTGAATTCTAACCCCAGTCCTCCCTTCACTCTCTGAACCCTAAACCCAGTCCTCCCTTCACTCTCTGAATCCTAACCCCAGTCCCTGACCTATGGCTCCATTTACCTTCCTGTCTCGCTTTAGCTCTCCTTCTCTTCCCAACTACCTACACCCCCCCCCCCCCCCCCCCCCCCCCCCCTGCTGGCTGCTCTCCCCTCTCCTCTCTGAGCCCTATGGCACTCACCCCTCAGACTCTGGCTAGTGACAACCTCACCCACTGAGCTACAGATTGGCCCCAGCACAATGCCCCACTTCCCCTTTCACCACCTCAACACAACACAGACACAACACAGACACACCATAACACAACACAGACACAATACACACACTGCCCATCTACCTTCCCCTGTCTCTCTCTCTTTCCCTGTCCTTTCTGTCGTTCCATCTTGTTCTCTATTACTCTCAGTCCCTCTAACGTGTCTCTTCCATCATTCCTCTCACTCTCTTTCCCTCCCTCCCTCTCTCTCTTCATCTCTCTGGCGACGTCAGGACTGACTGGTGAGGATGATAATAGCAGCAGTCTCTCCTGCATGGTGTCGGGTGCTGGCGTGGCTGTCTCTATAGGCCTGAGAGTCTGCATGGTGTCGGGTGCTGGCGTGGCTGTCTCTATAGGCCTGAGAGTCTGCATGGTGTCGGGTGCTGGCGTGGCTGTCTCTATAGGCCTGAGAGTCTGCATGGTGTCGGGTGCTGGCGTGGCTGTCTCTATAGGCCTGAGAGTCTGCATGGTGTTGGGTGTTGGCCCGGCCAGTGTGAGTGGGCCGAGTCACAGAGCGCTCACACCGCCACCACACTGCCACCATCACAGTGCCAAACAAAGGTCCTGCTCTCCATCCTTCAAACCCAGGACCACTCCGACAGCTGCCACCGCCACGCTCGCACTGACAAACAGCCAGAAAAACAGATGGTTTGTGCATTCATGACCAGTTTAGTGGAAGCCTAGGAGTCAACTCCATTCAGGGGGTGGGTTTGTTGTCAACCACTCCACAATAAAGCTTTTCAGTCTGGTGGAAAATTAGAAATGCATTTTAAAATTGTGCCTTAATTATTGAGGTCAACCTGGCTCTGTGGAGGGGGGGGGGGGGGGGGGGGGGGGGAATCAGGCCTCTGGCTTTGTGACACATGACTGTTCTGACAAAATGGGCCCTTGCCTTTTTCAAACCTTTCATCAATACATTTACATGTGTTTGTCAGTTGCTCCTGAAATGTTAATATGCACAGGATTTTGGGAGACCAATGGTTTCATAAAGGTTTCATAAAATCTATCAACACATGATGGAAAATAAGTCAATGTCATGGACAATGCTCCAATAGATCAACACAGAAGAACAATATGATCGTTGTCATTACGCATGAGAAAATATTCCCCTCACGGACTTGATGATAGTGTCTTCATAGATCTCTTTCATTTGATCTGAGTGTTGCTCTCTGTTTGTGGGGTCGCCATCTTGACGTTGTGAGTTAATATGTGTGTTAATATGTTAATATGTGCTCTGTGCTTTTGTCAGGTCTGCCTCTCCCCCTGTCAATCAAAGTGGCACACACACGCACATAAATCACACATACACACACATGCACATCTGCAGTATAATCGAGAACAGATGAGTGAGTCCCAACCCCTGAATATTTCATCACCTTCACCTTCTCAGTGCCAGCCCACTGGGCACAGACATCAATCCAACGTCTATTCCACGTTGGTTCAATGTAATTTCATTGAAATGGCGTGGACACAACCTTGATTCAACCAGTGTGTGCCCAGTGGGAGACGGTACAACCACGGAGCCCTGGCCATATGGAGGGAGCATCAGGCAAGACCTCCCTAGGTCAGGGTGTCTGAGTACGGGGAATGAGGCCCCAGGAGCTCTGGGTCTCTGAAGCCTACACCTGGACTGCTGGTTTTGGGGATGTCCACAACTGTACTTTTACATATTGACCTGTCACTAGTCAAATAGAGCTGTTCTGGTGGTCAAAAACTAAAATGCAAAAAGAGAATTATATACAGTACCTGTCAAAAGTTTGGACATACCTACTCAGTCCAGGGTTTTTCTTTATTTTTAATATTTTCTACATTGTAGAATAATAGAGAAGACATAAACTATGTAATAACACATATGGAATCATGTAGTAAAAAAAAAAAAGTGTTCAACAAATCTAAATATATTTTAGATTTTAGATTTTTCTTAGTAGCCACCCTTTGCCTTGATGACAGCTTTGCACACTCTTGGCATTCTCTCAACCAGCTTCATGAGGTAGTCACCTGGAATGCATTTCAATTAACAGGTATGGCTTGTTAAAAGTTCATTTGTGCAATTTACTTCCTTCTTAATGAGTTCGAGCCAAACAGTTGTGTTGTGACAAGGTAGGGTTGGTATACAGAAGATAGCCCTATTTGGTAAAAGACCAAGTCCATATTATGGCAAGAACAGCTCAAATAAGCAAAGAGAAACGACAGTCCATCATTACTTTAAGACATGAAGGTCAGTCAGTCCGGAAAATGTCAAGAACTTTGAACGTTTCTTCAAGTGCAGTCGCAAAAACCATCAAGCGCTATGATGAAACTGGCTCTCATAAAGACCGCCACAGGAAAGGAAGACCCAGAGTTACCTCTGCTGCAGTGGATAAGTTGATTAGAGTTAACTGCACCTCAGATTGCAGCCCAAATAAATACACTGCTCAAAAAAATAAAGGGAACACTTAAACAACACAATGTAACTCCAAGTCAATCACACTTCTGTGAAATCAAACTGTCCACTTAGGAAGCAACACTGATTGACAATAAATTTCACATGCTGTTGTGCAAATGGAATAGACAACAGGTGGAAATTATAGGCAATTAGCAAGACACCCCCAATAAAGGAGTGGTTCTGCAGGTGGGGACCACAGACCACTTCTCAGTTCGTATGCTTCCTGGCTGATGTTTTGGTCACTTTTGAATGCTGGCGGTGCTTTCACTCTAGTGGTAGCATGAGACGGAGTCTACAACCCACACAAGTGGCTCAGGTAGTGCAGCTCATCCAGGATGGCACATCAATGCGAGCTGTGGCAAGAAGGTTTGCTGTGTCTGTCAGCGTAGTGTCCAGAGCATGGAGGCGCTACCAGGAGACAGGCCAGTACATCAGGAGATGCAGAGGAGGCCGTAGGAGGGCAACAACCCAGCAGCAGTACCGCTACCTCCGCCTTTGTGCAAGGAGGAGCAGGAGAAGCACTGCCAGAGCCCTGCAAAATTACCTCCAGCAGGCCACAAATGTGCATGTGTCTGCTCAAACGGACTCCATGAGGGTGGTATGAGGGCCCGATGTCCACAGGTAGGGGTTGTGCTTACAGCCCAACACCGTGCAGGACGTTTGGCATTTGCCAGAGAACACCAAGATTGGCAAATTCGCCACTGGCACCCTGTGCTCTTCACAGATGAAAGCAGGTTCACACTGAGCACGTGACAGACGTGACAGAGTCTGGAGACGCCGTGGAGAACGTTCTGCTGCCTGCAACATCCTCCAGCATGACCGGTTTGGCGGTGGGTCAGTCATGGTGTGGGGTGGCATTTCTTTGGGGGGCCGCACAGCCCTCCATGTGCTCGCCAGAGGTAGCCTGACTGCCATTAGGTACCGAGATGAGATCCTCAGACCCCTTGTGAGACCATATGCTGGTGCAGTTGGCCCTGGGTTCCTCCTAATGCAAGACAATGCTAGACCTCATGTGGCTGGAGTGTGTCAGCAGTTCCTGCAAGAGGAAGGCATTGATGCTATGGACTGGCCCACCCGTTCCCCAGACCTGAATCCAATTGAGCACATCTGGGACATCATGTCTCGCTCCATCCACCAACGCCACGTTGCACCACAGACTGTCCAGGAGTTGGCGGATGCTTTAGTCCAGGTCTAGGAGGAGATCCCTCAGGAGACCATCCGCCACCTCATCAGGAGCATGCCCAGGCGTTGTAGGGAGGTCATACAGGCACGTGGAGGCCACACACACTACGGAGCCTCATTTTGACTTGTTTTAAGGACATTACATCAAAGTTGAATCAGCCTGTAGTGTGGTTTTCCACTTTAATTTTGAGTGTGACTCCAAATCCTGACCTCCATGGGTTGATAAATTGGATTTCCATTGATTATTTTTGTGTGATTTTGTTGTCAGCACATTCAACTATGTAAAGAAAAAAGTATTTAATAAGATTATTTCATTCATTCAGATCTAGGATGTGTTGTTTAAGTGTTCCCTTTATTTTTTTGAGCAGTATACTTCCCAGAGTTCAAGACACATCGCAACATCTTCTGTTCAGAGGAGACTGTTTGAATCAGGCCTTCAGGGTCAAATTGCTGCAAAGAAACCACTACTAAAGGACACCAATGAGAAGCAGAGACTTGCTTGGGCCAAGAAACATGAGCAATGGACATTAGACCGGTGGAAATCTGTTTGTTTGGTTCCAACCACCGTGTCTTTGTGAGACTCATCAAGGCAAAGGGTGGCTACTTTGAAGAATATCAAATATCAAATATATTTTAATTTGTTTAACACTTTTTTGGTTACTACATGATTCCATATGTGTTATTTCATAGTTTCGATTGTCTTCACTATTAATCTACAAAGTAGAAATAGTAAATAATTAAGAAAACCCCTTGAATGTCACGTCCTGGCCAGTATAAGGTTAATTGTTTTTGTAGTTTGGTCAGGACGTGGCAGAGGGTATTTGTTTTATGTGGTTCGGGGTGGTGTGTTTGTGTAAAGGGTGTTTGATTTAGTATTTCTGGGTTTTTGGTTGATGGTCTATGTGGTTGTATTCTATGGTTAGTCTGGTGTGTGTGTTTCTATGCTTGGTTAATTGGGGTTGGGACTCTCAGTTGAAGGCAGGTGTTGTCTATCTGCCTTTGATTGAGAGTCCCATATATTAGGGTGTGTTTGTGTGTGTGATTTGTGGGTGATTGTTCTGTGTTTCGCCTTGTGCCTTACCAGACTGTTTTTGTTGATCGTTCGTGTTTTGTTATTTTGTACGTTCATTTTGAAGATAATTAAAAATCAAGATGAGCATTCACGTACCTGCTGCGTTTTGGTCCACATTTTCTGATGACGATTTCGCATTATCGTCAGAAGACGAAGACAACAATTGTGACAGAATCACCCACCACCAAAGGACCAAGCAGCAGAGGAAGGAGCAGACGGAGTTCGAGTTGGACTGGCGGGAGAAGTGGACTTGGGAGGAAGTTCTGGACGGGGCCGGACCCTGGCATCAGGCTGGGGATTATCGACGCCCGCAGGGGGAAATTGAGGCAGCCAAGGCAGAGAGGCGGTGGTACGAGGCCAAGTACGCGCTGAAGGAGAAGCACGAGAGGCACCCCCAAGAAAATGTTGGGGGGGGGCACACGGGTAGTTTGGCTAGGCGTAAGAAGAGCCGGAAGCCAGCTACTCGTGGTTATATGGAGGAGCGTATGGGGTGGAGAGCGCTATGTTTCGCTGAGGAGCGCACTATCTCACCCATACGCACGCACAGTCCGGTGCGCGTTATTCCAGCCCCTCGCAGGTGCTGTGCTAGAGCGGGCATCCAGCCTGGTAGGAGGATGCCTGCGCAGCGCATCTGGTCGCCGGTACGCCTCCGAGGACCAGGCTACCCAACTCCTGCTCTACGCACGGCTACCATCAGGCCCCTGCACAGCCCAGTCTGCCCTGTACGGGCACCCCGCTCGTACAGGGCTACTAGTTCCATCCAGCCAAGACGGGTTGTGCAGGAGGTAAGATCGAGACCGACTGTGCGCCTCCATAGCCCTGGGTTTCCAGCTCCTGTCTCTCGTGCGGACCCGGAAGTGCGTCAACCCAGTCCGACTCGTCCTGTTCCCTCTCCCCGCACTAGCCTGGAGGTGCGTGTACATAATCTGGTAAGCCCAGTACCAGCACCACGCACCAGGCTACAAGTGCGTCAACCCAGCCTCGCCAGTCAACAGTCTTCATCAGAGCTGCCCGCCAGTCAACAGTCATCGTCAGAGCTGCCCGCCAGTCAACAGTCATCGTCAGAGCTGCCCGCCAGTCAACAGTCATCGTCAGAGCTGCCCGCCAGTCAACAGTCATCGTCAGAGCTGCCCGCCAGTCAACAGTCATCGTCAGAGCTGCCCGCCAGTCAACAGTCATCGTCAGAGCTGCCCGCCAGTCAACAGTCATCGTCAGAGCTGCCCGCCAGTCAACAGTCATCGTCAGAGCTGCCCGCCAGTCAACAGTCATCGTCAGAGCTGCCCGCCAGTCAACAGTCGTCAGAGCTGCCCGCCAGTCAACAGTCGCCAGAGTGGTCAGACTGCGCTGAACTGCCGGAGTGGCCAGACTGCGCTGAACTGCCGGAGTGGCCAGACTGCGCTGAACTGCCGGAGTGGCCAGACTGCGCTGAACTGCCGGAGTGGCCAGACTGCGCTGAACTGCCGGAGTGGCCAGACTGCCCTGAACTGCCGGAGTGGCCAGACTGCCCTGAACTGCCGGAGTGGCCAGACTGCGCTGAACTGCCGGAGTGGCCAGAATTGCCAGACTGCCCCGAATTGCCAGACTGCCCCGAATTGCCAGACTGCCCAGACTGCCCCGAATTGCCAGACTGCCCCGAATTGCCAGACTGCCCCGAATTGCCAGACTGCCCAGACTGTCCCGAATTGCCAGACTGCCCAGACTGTCCCGAATTGCCAGACTGCCCAGACTGTCCCGAATTGCCAGACTGCCCAGACTGTCCCGAATTGCCAGACTGCCCAGACTCTCCCGAATTGCCAGACTGCCCAGACTCTCCCGAATTGCCAGACTGCCCAGACTCTCCCGAATTGCCAGACTGCCCAGACTGTCCCGAATTGCCAGACTGGCACGACTGCCCCTCGACGATGCCAGAGTGGCCCGACAGCCTGGAACGGCCGGAACCAGAGCCACCTCCAGAAATAGGTGGGTTGGGGAGGGGGGGTGTAGCACAGTGCCGTCGTTGACGGCAGCCACCCTCCCTTCCCTCCCATTAGAAAAAAGGGGAAACATTTTTTTTGGGTGTTGCTTGGGGTTAATTTTTAAGGTGCTTCTGGGGTAGCACCTTTAAGGGGGGGGTACTGTCACGTCCTGGCCAGTATAAGGTTAATTGTTTTTGTAGTTTGGTCAGGACGTGGCAGAGGGTATTTGTTTTATGTGGTTCGGGGTGGTGTGTTTGTGTAAAGGGTGTTTGATTTAGTATTTCTGGGTTTTTGGTTGATGGTCTATGTGGTTGTATTCTATGGTTAGTCTGGTGTGTGTGTTTCTATGTTTGGTTAATTGGGGTTGGGACTCTCAGTTGAAGGCAGGTGTTGTCTATCTGCCTTTGATTGAGAGTCCCATATATTAGGGTGTGTTTGTGTGTGTGATTTGTGGGTGATTGTTCTGTGTTTCGCCTTGTGCCTTACCAGACTGTTTTTGTTGATCGTTCGTGTTTTGTTATTTTGTACGTTCATTTTGAAGATAATTAAAAATCAAGATGAGCATTCACGTACCTGCTGCGCCTTGGTCCATTTTTACAGAAGACAGCCGTGACATTGAATGAGTAGGTGTGTCCAAACTTTTGACAGGTACTGTATATTTTAAATCCAGTACTGATGTTGGTGTATAAAAATGTATCAATAAATATTTCCACAAATTAATCAAATACAGTATTGTTGTCATAAAGCATTGTGGGTAAACTGGAACCAGCGATGCCTGAGCCGTACTGCCTTCCCAAGAATCATCATCAAGCTCTTGGCAACATCCCCCCAAAAAGTCCTCTTCAATTCTGGGAGAAAACCTTCCCACAACAAGCACTATAGCATTACATGATACTGTACAGACACATTAGCCAGGCTGCCAGACAAAATGACACAAACTAATCTTAGTTTGTTCCCCATATTTAAATAGTTGCATGGCTTCCAGCTCCCTGGAGGAATGTCTAACAATGTGGCGAGGAGCTTCTGAGAGGATGTGAATTAAAGATAAAGCCAACACAGCCACTGTATGTCTGTCTCTGTTCCACAACCATCTGGACGTTCAATATTACATCCTGTCTTTCATGCTGATTCTGATCACGGTTCTGACAGTTCTATCGGGATGAATCCATGCCAAAGTCATAGCGGCTGACTTGAATGCATTTGTTTGATGTCACAGTGTCTCGCTTCTCCTGTTCGAGCCACGCCATAGCCTTAAATGATGTGAATCACAGACATCACAGCTGGGGTATGGGTGATGAAGACACAACCAAGCACTCTGCTGTTGAGCACCTCTTAGATGTAATGTGACTAACTGTAACAGCACTTTGCTGTTGAGCATCTCTTAGATGTAATGTGACTAACTGTAACAGCACTCTGCCGTTGAGCACCTCTTAGATGTAATGTGACTAACTGTAACAGCACTCTGCTGTTGAGCATCTCAGATGTAATGTGACTGACTGTAACATGACAGAGACATCACTTTAAACATGTACAGTATATAGCATTTAACAGGCAGCCCTAGGTTTTGAGTATCTTGTAATAAAAACACTTTTCTGCATATTCAAGTACTTTTATTTTAGTATTTGAATGGTTATTTGAGAAAAACAAATAGTTGACCAAATTGTATTTAAGAGGATTTTCAAATACTTATTTCAAATACCTTGGTTAAATATATGGGAGTGTTTGAAACCTTTAAAACCTTTCCAAGTGTATTTCCAAATACAAAAAAATAGTCAACTACTTGTCTTTTCAAATAAAAGACATCTGAATGGTTAATTGAAATGTATGTGAAAGTAATTGAGATATTTGAAATAGTATTTGATCCCAGATCTGTGAAAGGATCACATCCTTACACTGAGCAACAGTGGAATTATCAATGATTAAATATGATTAAATATTCCAGCTAATATAGATGATAAATACAGCTGAAAAGTAAACTAGGAGGTGGACAATTAAGGGGGAAAATAATACAATTTATTTTCATAATTTGACATTTCAGAATCTCTTTCTCTTCTGCAAATCATTATAAACATGGATACAATAATACTATACAGTGCAAAGATCGATTTAATTAAAATTCAGTGTATTCCAGACAACTCTTTCATACCATTGGGTATGAATCCTCTCGGTCACTGAAAACACATGCCGAGACTATTAAGGACAAATAGTCCACTAGAGATATAAAGAGCATGTTAATCCCATGTGATCTAAATGGTAGTGATCCTATTAATAATCATAGTACAGCACCATCCCAGCACTGGACTAGTGAAGATTAATTAACATAATCATTGGATCATTATTATAATACTTGTGCTAGTCTGTCTATGCTACTTACTGTAATGCATAGCACAACAGAGACACCTAACAGCATTCTACACACACACCGTGTGACCTGGAAGTTTGAGAGAGGGTGTCATGTTGTTTGCGTGTGGTTGTTACAGTTTATTGTCATTGTAATGATCATATATTTGTGCTTACATGTGCATTTACCATCACCATTCCACGCACACACACACACACACACACACACACACACACACACACACACACACACACACACACACACACACACACACACACACACACACACACACACACACACACCAAAAGGTTCTCTTTACTGAGAGCATGCTGTCTTCCTCTTAAGCAGTGCCCTCCTCTGACAACACAAGGAAGTGCATGAGACAGAACTGAACACATCTACGTTAAAGAGCGAGTGAACGCACCGATTTCGCATGTGTTGCTCTGTTCCTCATTAAGAAAAATGAGATTTCAGTCTTGGGGGTGTGGTTCGATATGGCAGTTACTGATGTTTGTCCCCCATGAGACACCATAGGAACAAAGCCAGTATCACATCCTAGAAATAGTCGGAATGAATCTAACTCAAGAAATCTGTCATTAATTTTGCTGTTTTTGCCAAGGAGGTTTTAGCCAGATGTAAAATTGCGTGACTAAGGTGCTTGGTGCAGCATTTCTCAAGTAAAAAAATGTGTGACGTGTTGTCTTATGTAAACAAAGTCAGATCCGCTGTGCTGCTGGGGAGGTCTGTCTCACTGTCTATGTGTTCTGCGGTAGGTTTGGTTAGAGCCGCAGCTGTGTATTGCAAGTGAGCATTGTCAAAATCAAAACCCAACCCTCAAGTAAGTCATGACCAATTAACTTACAAAACTCAGATTTGGACTTCATGACCAGAATTATCCCATTTACACTTTGCAGTACATTTTGACATTAGAATAAATGTGTCTGACTAATATAGATGCCACATAGGCCGCTTTCTATTAGACACATTCTTTATTGCCTTCAGTTCAGCTTTAACAATCTAGTTCAACAGTCTAAAGGGGAATATCTATGACTCAGAGGTGGTTGACAAGCATAAAGAGTAGAAATCTGGTATGTTATTTAAGCACAAAATATATTGTAGGGAAATACAAGGGAAAAGAATGAGAGCAGAACTCTGTAACGGGTTATAGTTGATGTTGTTGTCCTGCAGACCTCTGGGAGTGGATGATTTCAATTCCTGTGAGCTGCTCTTCAGAACAGAACAAGGTGTGGGACGTCACTAAAGATAGACTCTGACCATGATTGGTTGCAGCTAAATATGCACCAGCCGTCTTTCACACTCACAGCAACAGCAATGGCAACATTTGGACAACGACACGATTTAATTTTTTTATTTTTTATAACAGATTAAAAGCAGATTAAAATCAAAAGCTATTTTGAAAAGGTTTTCAAACTTGTGATATGAGCATGAGTATCATCAGCTTGAAAATGACAGATTTAACAATTGGCATGTAACACAGGTAAAACACCTGGAAGTGCATCCTCTCCAAGGTCTTTAAAACCTGAACGTTTTAAAGACTGCTACAGTATCCCTGCCAGAGGACAACCACCCACAGTAAGTATCCCTGCCAGAGGACAACCACCCACAGTAAGTATCCCTGCCAGAGGACAACCACCCACAGTAAGTATCCCTGCCAGAGGACAACCACCCACAGTAAGTATCCCTTGGTTACAACAAAGACCACAACATAAATCCCAACAACAAAACATCTTTAAACACAACCAGACAAGCAGATCATCACATCCCTCTGTGACTCTAACCCAGATGCTTATAAGAAATCCCACTATACCCTCCGACGAACCATCAAACAGGCAAAGTGTCAATACAGGACTAAGACTGAATCCTACTTCACCGGCTCCGACACTTGTCGGATGTGGCAGGGCTTGTAAACTATTACGGACTACAAAGAGAAGCACAGCCGCGAACTGCCCAGTGACATGAGTCTACCAGAGAAGCTAAATGACTTCTATGCGCGCTTCAAGGCAAGTAACACTAATGCATGTATGAGAGTACCAGCTGTTCCGGACGACTGTGTGATCACACGCTCCGTAGCAGATGTGAGTAAGACCTTGAACCAGGTCAACAGTCACAAGGCCGCAGGGCCAAACGGATTACCAGTACGTATACTCAGAGCATGCGCTGACCAACTGGCAAGTGTCTTCATTGATATTTTCAACCTGTCCCTGACCGAGTCTGTAACACCAACATGTTTTAAGCACACCACCATAGTTCCTGTGACCAAGAACACCAAGGTAACCTGCCTAAATGACTACTGACCTGTAGCACTCACATCTGTAGCCATGAAGTACTTTGAAAGTCTGGTCATTGCTCACATCAACACCATTATCCCAGAAACCCTAGACCGAGTCCAATTTGCATACCGCCCCAATAGATCCACAGATGACGCAATCTCAATTGCACTCCACACTGCCCTTCCACATCCGGACGAAAGGAACACCTATGTGAGAATGCTATTCATTGACTACAGCTCAGCGTTCAACACCATAGTGCCCTCAAAGCTCATCACTAAGCTAAGGATCCCGTAACTATACACCTCCCTCTGCAACTGGATTCTGGACTTCCTGACGGGCCACCCCCAGGTGGTATGGGTAGGTAACAACACATCTGCCACGCTGATCCTCAACACGGGGGCCCCTCAGGGGTGCGTGCTCAGTCCCCTCCTGTACTCCCTGTTCACCCATCACTGCATGGCCAGGAATGACAACAACACCATCATTAAGTTTGCAGATGACACAACAGTGGTAGGCCTGATCACCAACAACGATGAGACAACCTATAGGGTGGAGGTCAGAGACCTGGCAATGTGGTGCCAGGATAACAACCTCTCCCTCAACGTGATCAAGACAAAGGAGATGATAGTGGACTACAGGAAGAGGAGGGCCAAGCACACACCCATTCTCATCGATGAGGCTGTAGTGGAGCAGGTTGAGAGCTTCAACTTCCTTGGTGTTCACATCACCAATGAACTATTACGGTCCAAACACACCAAGACAGTCATGAAGAGGGCACGACAACGCCTACTCCCCCTCAGGAGACTGAAAAGATTTGGGAAACATTTCTACAGCTACACTATCGAGAGCATCCTGACTGGTTGCATCACTGCCTGGTATGGCGATTGCTCAGCCTCCGACCGCAAGGCACTACAGAGGGTAGAGCGTACGGCCCAGTACATCACTGGGGCCAACCTTCCTGCCAACCAGGACATCTTTACCAGGCGGTGTCAGAGGAAGGCCCTAAAAATATCCAAAGACTCCAGCCAGCCTAGACATATACTATTCTCTCTATCAGGTATGAAGGTAAGACCCAGATGCAGACCACGTCGAAAAAATAGTTTAATATACCAACAGGGACAGGCAAAAGACAGGTCAAGGCAGGCAGGGGTCGGTAACCAGAGGTGGGGCAACAGTACCGGCGGCAGGCAGGCTCAGGGTCAAGGTAAGGCAGAGGTCGGTAATCCAGAGGGGAGCAAAGGTACAGGTCGGCAGGCAGGCTCAGGGGCAGGCAGAGTGGTTAGGCAGGTGGGCTCAGAGTCAGGACAGGCAAGGGTCAAAACCAGGAGGACGAGAAAAGAGAGACTGGAAATAGCAGGAGCTGAGACACAAACCGCTGGTTGACTTGAACAAACAAGACGAATTGGCAACAGACAAACAGAGAACACAGGTATAAATACACAGGGGATAATGGAGAAGATGGGCGACACCTGGAGTGGGGTGGAGACAATCACAAAGACAGGTGAAACAGATCAGGGTGTGACACTCTCAGCTACCGCACAGGAAGCGGTACCGGAGCGCCAAGTCTAGGTCCAAAAGACTTCTCAACAGCTTCTACCCCAAAGCAATAAAACTGCTGAACAGCTAATCAAATGGTTACCCAGACTATTTCCATTGACCCCCTATTTTCTTCTATTTTGTGTATTTATTTTTTTTAATTTTTTTTTATTTCAGTTTAATTTTGTTAATATTTTCTAAACACGTATTATTCTTAAAACGGCATTGTTGATTAAGGGCTTGTAAGTAAGCATTTCACTGTAAGGCCTACACCTGTTGTATTCGGCGCATGTGACAAATAACATTTGATTTGATTTGATTTGATCTCTCCCCATTTCATCTCGTTAAATATCATCCTACAGCTGTGCAGATCTCCACTGTTTTTCCCAGCACTATTTTGCTGATTAACAACAATTCGTCATAGCCTGTAGGGGCCGGAGCAGAACAGATCAGAACAGATCAGAGCAGATCAGATTACATCAGAACAGTGCAGATCAGATTGGATTAGATCAGAACAGAACAGAGCAGAGTAGAACAGAGCAGAACAGAACAGAACAGAGTAGATCAGAGCAGAAAAGAGCAGAACAGAACAGATTAGATCAGAACAGATCAGATTACATCAGAACAGATCAGATTAGATGAGAACAGAGCTTGGCTGGAGAGCAGAGGCAGAAGAAGATACAAATATAGTATACTGTCATTACCTCAAAGTCCAGCCAAGGTGCAGGAATAAAGTAATTAATTAGTTATTCTGCCACGCTTGGAGGACACTGGAAGTTGAAGAGAACTACAGACAGTCTAGTTTTAATGGGCAGCAGAGCAAAGAGACAATAATGTCTCTTGTCTGTACAGTCACCAAATGGCTGTTGCTTGGTTAACTGTAAGCTCTATTTTGGGACCTTAGGCTCCCACATTTAATTAAAAGTCCATTATCACCTCTTGATGTTACTGAGCTGAACTGCAGCCCATACAGTCCAGATCTTCTGTTTTATTGGTCTTAAATGGCTAAGTGACATGATTTGACACATTCTGTCTTTCTAGATGGCTAATAAGGGAAGTTATTAGGGAACTATTGAGAAGTTTAGGTGTCTATGAAGAAAACATCCCATTCTATAGTTATTACCCACTGGGTGCAGACGTCAGTTTAACACCGAGTTTGTGTTATTGGATTTATGTTCAAAGTTGGGTGGAAAAAATGATACATTCCCTTACGTTGATGACTTTTTGCAAAGCCAATCAGTTTTCCATATTCATCGTCATCACAGATTTCTTCTGTTTTTTATTAAGTTAAAACAGCGTTAATTCAACCAGTTTTTGCCCAGTGGGTAGGCTTGTGTATTTCTAAACTGTTATGAATAGT
The DNA here is from genome assembly GCF_965601325.2 of Salmo salar. Lineage (NCBI taxonomy): Eukaryota > Metazoa > Chordata > Actinopteri > Salmoniformes > Salmonidae > Salmo > Salmo salar. The sequence continues at coordinate 26,799,210 of NC_138319.1, read as the reverse complement.
GACCTAAACTCTTTTACAGTCAATAGTAATCATTCAATCATACCTAAACACACACACACACACACACACACACACACACACACACACACACACACACACACACAGACACACACACACACACACACACACACACACACACACACACACACACACACACACACACACACACACACACACACACACACACACACACACACACACACACACACACACACACACACACACACAAAGACGGCAACTTGAGCAGACCTTGTGGCAGACCTTGCAGACAAACTGTTGTTTAGGCGGCACATTAATATTCAAAAGGCCGCACTGCCAAAGCACCTTGAGCAGACGCACACTGGCACACATCTCTGATGGCCTGAGTGAGCAGTCACAGTAGCAGCACGAACCCTAGCATGCACAGGATGGAAGGAGGGGGGTGGGGAGGGGGAGAGAGACACAGAGAGACACAGAGAGACAGAGAGAGAGAGACAGAGAGCTAGCTGAGTTCCCCTTCACTTCCCAGCACCCCTCTCCTTCATTGTTGCCTCAACGAGTGCGGGCAGGGCAGGGCCCGGCTCCCCTGGCAGAATCTAAGTGGCTTGCTGGCATATGGTGTAACCTCCATTTGAGTGCTAAAAGCTGAAAATTGTTTTTGTGGAGCAGATGTTGGCGGGCGCGGAAAAAGGCACAGCTGACTGGGATGAACAGCTGGGAACGGTGTGTGTGACCCACATACAGCCAAAGTAGTGGCCGTCTGAGGGCCCCTGCCAAATGGAGAGACAGAATGGGAAGTGTGTTCCCTCTTTTGCCTTTCCTTATTTTTCATACAGCCTCATATAGGCTACCTGGGGCGGCAGGTAACCTAGTGGTTTGAGCGTTGGACTAGTAACTGAAATGTTGCAAGATCGAATCCCCGAGCTGACAAGGTAAAAATCTGTTGTTCTGCCCCTGATCAAGACAGTTAACCCACTGTTCCTAGGCCGTCATTGAAAATAATAATTTGTTCTTAACTGACTTGCCTAGTTAAATAAAATAAAATATCAGAGCATGGTTTGAGGGCATGTTCCTTCAAATCGGAACATTTCGTGAGTTCACTTTGCCGTATGAATTCTGGGACATGTAGTCTACCACAATAGAAAACCAACAAACCTGCTGTTCACGTTACCCCTCAGAAAATAATGCTAATATGCTAGATCCCTGTTATAAATGGGAGTTAAATGAGCGTTCATGGCTGATTTGAGTTAATGGGAAAGAAACGAGGACACTTAGGGATCCTGATTTCCCCAAACCCAGAAGTGTCCCGTTGCCAACAGTGGACAAATGAAGATTACGCTGAGATTATAATAAGGATGCCAAAGCCATTATGCAGTCTACTTTGACAAATGTTGTGTCTCTCTGCAAGCAGATGGGACCAGGAGTTTGGGTGGGGAGACAGGCAGAAGATCCTTCACCCAGTTGGCTGGTAGGGCTGGGGGATAAACGGATAGCGAGCGGCTCCTCAGTCAGGATAACAATCAGAGACAAAATGGTGGCTAGGTCTGTGTCAGGCTGTTTATTGTTACAGAGGACATCAATGCATCACACTGACGAAAGCTCTGAGTACAGGACCATTCGTTGAGTCTTAATATCTGGGAGTATGACAGAGTGTCTGACTATCTTATCATTGTTTCTCATGAAATGCATCATTAGCATGTAACTGATTAGCAATAAACAAATGGTGCTATT
>NC_138319.1:26775000-26795000 GCF_965601325.2 Salmo salar | reverse complement strand
GACGGATCCACAGTCAACACAGACCTACAGTATACACAGACCTACAGTATACACAGACCCAACCCCTCACCCAACCACAGCACCATGCCCTGAGACGGATCCACAGTCAACACAGACCTACAGTATACACAGACCCAACCCCTCACCCAACCACAGCACCATGCCCTGAGACGGATCCACAGTCAACACAGACCTACAGTATACACAGACCTACAGTCTACACAGACCCAACCCCTCACCCAACCACAGCACCATGCCCTGAGACGGATCCACAGTCAACACAGACCTACAGCATACACAGACCCAACCCCTCACCCAACCACAGCACCATGCCCTGAGACGGATCCACAGTCAACACAGACCTACAGCAACACAGACCTACAGCAACACAGACCCAACCCCTCACCCAACCACAGCACCATGCCCTGAGACGGATCCACAGTCAACACAGACCTACAGCATACACAGACCCAACCCCTCACCCAACCACAGCACCATGCCCTGAGACGGATCCACAGTCAACACAGACCTACAGCATACACAGACCCAACCCCTCACCCAACCACAGCACCATGCCCTGAGACGGATCCACAGTCAACACAGACCTACAGCATACACAGACCCAACCCCTCACCCAACCACAGCACCATGCCCTGAGACGGATCCACAGTCAACACAGACCTACAGCATACACAGACCCAACCCCTCACCCAACCACAGCACCATGCCCTGAGACGGATCCACAGTCAACACAGACCTACAGCATACACAGACCCAACCCCTCACCCAACCACAGCACCATGCCCTGAGACGGATCCACAGTCAACACAGACCTACAGCATACACAGACCCAACCCCTCACCCAACCACAGCACCATGCCCTGAGACGGATCCACAGTCAACACAGACCTACAGCATACACAGACCCAACCCCTCACCCAACCACAGCACCATGCCCTGAGACGGATCCACAGTCAACACAGACCTACAGCATACACAGACCCAACCCCTCACCCAACCACAGCACCATGCCCTGAGACGGATCCACAGTCAACACAGACCTACATTCTACACAGACCCAACCCCTCACCCAACCACAGCACCATGCCCTGAGACGGATCCACAGTCAACACAGACCTACATTCTACACAGACCCAACCCCTCACCCAACCACAGCACCATGCCCTGAGACGGATCCACAGTCAACACAGACCTACAGCATACACAGACCTACAGTCTACACAGACCCAACCCCTCACCCAACCACAGCACCATGCCCTGAGACGGATCCACAGTCAACACAGACCTACATTCTACACAGACCTACAGCAACACAGACCTACAGTATACAACCCACCTACAGTCTACACAGACCTACAGTCAACACAGACCTACAGTCTACACAGACCTACAGCCAACACAGACCTACAGTATACAACCCACCTACAGTCTACACAGACCTACAGTCAACACAGACCTACAGTCTACACAGACCAACAGTCAACACAGACCTACATTCTACACAGACCTACAGCCAACACAGACCTACAGTATACAACCCACCTACAGTCTACACAGACCTACATTCTACAACACACCTACAGTCTACAACACACCTACAGTCTACACAGACCAACAGTCAACACCGAACTACATTCTACACAGGCCTACAGTCTACAACACACCTACAGTCTACAACACAACTACAGTCTACAACACACCTACAGTCTACACAGGCCTACAGTCTACACAGTCCTGCACTCCACACAGACACACAGTCTACATAGACATACATTCTACTCAGACCTACAGTCCACAACACACCTACAGTCTACAACACACCTACAGTCACCAGACCTACAGTCAACACAGTCCTGCACTCCACACAGACACACAGTCTACACAGACCTACATTCTATACAGACCTGCAGTCTACAACACACAAACAGTCTACAACACACCTACAGTCTACACAGACCTACAGTCTACAACACACCTACAGTCTACACACGCCTACAGTTTACAACATAACTACATTCTACACAGACCTACAGTCTACAACACACCTACAGTCTACATAGACATACATTCTACACAGACCTATAGTCTACAACACACCTACAGTCTACACAGACCTAAAGTCAACACCGAACTACATTCTACACAGGCCTACAGTCTACAACACACCTACAGTCTACAACACAACTACAGTCTACAACACACCTACAGTCTACATAGACATACATTCTACTCAGACCTACAGTCCACAAAACACCTACAGTCTACAACACACCTACAGTCTACAACACACCTACAGTCTACAACACACCTACAGTCTACACACAGCTACAGTCTACAGACTCCTACAGTCTACATACTTCTACAGTCTACACACGCCTACAGTCTACAACACACCTACAGTCTACACACGCCTATAGTCTACACAGACATACAGTCTATACAGAACTACAGTCTACAAACTTCTACAATCTACACATGCCTACAGTCTACAAAACACCTACAGTCTACACACAGCTACAGTCTACAGACGCCTATAGTCTACACACACCTACAGTCTACACACACCTACAGTCTACACACACCTACAGTCTACCCACAGCTACAGTCTACACACAGCTGCAGTCTACACACACCTACAGTCTACACAGACCACACCTGTATTGACCCTACCTGTAAGCAGAACACTCCCTAGTTCAGGTCCATGGTTACATCTAACCTGCTGGGTAGCATGACCCAGAGCCCCTGGGACAAGGGTTACAGCACTGTAGATGAAACATTATCACTAAGAATGGAACTCCCGTCTATATCTTGGGAGTCTCAACATCAGATATAAGGTCACATTTTGCTGCCATGACAGAAAAGAGCATGTACAGCATACACACGCACACACACACTCCCATGCTCTTCACTGAGGTTAAGCGCAGATTGAATGTCCGTTGCTTTGACAAAGTTATGAATACAGATTGGAGCCCATAACTGACAGGCCAGTCTGACGGGCCCCTGGGGGCCTCTGGGTGAGGCTGTGTACGGTAGTCTTGACAGAGGCACAGTGAATGCTGAGGGGTTCAGCTGACTCACCCGTACAGGTGAACAGACAGGAGAGGAGACAGACAAGAGAAGAGACAGACGGGAGAGGAGACAGACAGGTGAGGAGACAGACGGGAGAGGAGACAGACAAGAGAAGAGACAGACGGGAGAGGAAACAGACAGGTGAGGAGGGAGACAGGAGAGCAGACAGACAGACAGGTGCGGGGACAGACAGGAGAGAAGACAGACAGGTGAGGAGACAGAGAGGAGAGGAGAAAGACAGGAGGCAGATGGACAGGAGAGCCGACGGACAGGTGAGGAGTCAGACATTTTTTTCTTTCGTTTCTTGTTGTAGTCGACGCATGTGACAAATAAAGTTATATTTGATTTGAGAGCAGACAGACAGACAGACAGACAGACAGACAGACAGACAGACAGACAGACAGACAGACAGACAGACAGACAGACAGACAGACAGACAGACAGGGAGAGGAAGAAGACAGACAGACAGACAGACAGACAGACAGACAGGCAGACAGACAGACAGACAGACAGACAGACAGACAGACAGACAGACAGACAGACAGACAGACAGACAGACAGACAGACAGACAGACAGACAGGAGAGGAAGAAGACAGGAAGGAGACAGACAGGTGAGGAGACAGACAGACAGGTGAAGAGACAGACAGGAGAGGAAGAAGACAGGAAGGAGACAGACAGGTGAGGAGACAGACAGACAGGTGAAGAGACAGACAGGAGAGGAAGAAGACAGGAAGGAGACAGACAGGTGGGGTGAGCACAAGCTGGTGGAGTGTGTAGGAGGCCTCGTTGACTGTAGCCATGTTGTTACATGCCACAGGGCCTCCCTGTATGACTAGTGACTACTGAGCATGTCACAAACTGTACTACACGGGTATCTAAATAAAGTTGTCTCCAGTTGCTCCATAAAGTCCATGAGCGTGTGTGTGTGTGTGTGTGTGTGTGTGTGTGTGTGTGTGTGTGTGTGTGTGTGTGTGGACATCCTGAGCTCTACATCTACAGTATAAGTCAGTCGTCCATCCCATCCTTCCATCTTTCCCAGCAGGCCTCAGCACTCATGCCTCATATCAGCCTGACTGTGATGGACACGTGCTCCCTCAGCACTCACGCCTCATATCAGCCTGACTGTGATGGACACATGCTCCCTCAGCACTCACGCCTCATATCAGCCTGACTGTGATGGACACATGCTCCCTCAGCACTCACGCCTCATATCAGCCTGACTGTGATGGACACATGCTCCCTCAGCACTCACGCCTCATATCAGCCTGACTGTGATGGACACATACTCCCTCAGCGCTCACGCCTCATATCAGCCTGACTGTGATGGACACATGCTCCCTCAGCACTCACGCCTCATATCAGCCTGACTGTGATGGACACATGCTCCCTCAGTGCTCACGCCTCATATCAGCCTGACTGTGATGGACACATGCTCCCTCAGCACTCACGCCTCATATCAGCCTGACTGTGATGGACACATGCTCCCTCAGTGCTCACGCCTCATATCAGCCTGACTGTGATGGACACATGCTCCCTCAGCACTCACGCCTCATATCAGCCTGACTGTGATGGACACATGCTCCCTCAGCGCTCTCGCCACATATCAGCCTGACTGTGATGGACACATGCTCCCTCAGCGCTCACGCCTCATATCAGCCTGACTTGGCAGGACGTTCTTTTGAGAAGAAAATTAAATCTACAGAAGTGACAGGAATTCTTATGGGGAGGTGTTGCTGTAAATATTCAGAGCCATATCCCTGTAATGCTTAGAGAAGATCTTATGTCAAGTGTTATTGAAGTGCTGTGGTTGCAGGTTCACTTGGCACATCTAAAGCCTTTCTTTTGGGGTGTTGCTATAAACCACCAGGGGCTAACAGTCAGTATCTAAATAATATGTGTGAAATGCTTGATAGTGTTTGTGATGTAAACAGAGAGGTCTACTTTCTTGAGGACCTGAATATTGACTGGTTTTCATCAAGCTGTCTGCTCAAGAGGAAGCTTCTCACTGTAACCAGTGCCTGTAATCTGGTTCAGGTTATTAATCAACCTACCAGGGTGTTTACAAACACTACAGGAACATCATCATCCACATGTATCGATCACATTTTTACTAATACTGTAGAACTCTGTTCTAAAGCTGTATCCGTACCCATTGGATGCAGCGATCACAATATAGTGGCTATATCCAGGAAAGCCAAAGTCCCAAAAGCTAGGCCTAAAATAGTGTAAAAGAGATCATACAGAAATGTTGCTGTAACTCTTATGTGGATGATGTTAAAAATATTTGTTGGTCTGATGTGATTAATAAGGAGCATCCAGACTCTGCACTTGATGAATTTATGAAATTGCTTCTTCCAAATACTGATAAACATGCACCTGTTAAGAACCTGACTGTTAGAACTGTTAAGGCTCCATGGATTGATGAGGAATTGAAAAACTGTATGGTTGAAAGAGATGGGGCAAAATGAGTGGCTAATAAGTCTGGCTGCACATCTGACTGGCTGACTAACTGCAAATTGAGAAATTATGTGATTAAACTCAACAAAAAGAAGAATAAACTGTATTATGAAGCCAAGATCAATGATGTTAAGAATGAGGGGGAAAAAACTTTGGAGTACTTTTTAAATGAAATTATGGGCAGAAAGACAATTTCAATCCCATCTTTCATCGAATCAGATGGCTTATTCATCACAAAACCATTTGATGTTGCCAATTATTTTAATGATTACTTCATTGGCAATGTTGGCAAACTTAGGCAGGAAATGCCAACAACGAACACTGAGCCATCGTACTCATGCAGAAAAAAAACTCATAATAAAATAAAAGTTAGAATTTTGTAAAGTTAGTGTGGGAGATGTGGGAAAATTATTGTTATCGATCAATAATGACAAACCTCCTGGCATTGACAACTTAGATGGAAAGCTACTAAGGATGGTAGCTGACTCTATAGTCAATCTGTCATATCTTTAATCTGAGACTAGAGGAAAGTCTTTGTCCTCAGGCCTGGAAGGAAACCAAAGTAATTCTGCTACCTAAGAGTGGTAAAGCGGCCTTCACTGGTTCTAACAGCAGTCCTATAAGCTTGCTGCCAGCTCTTAGCAAACTGTTGGAAAAAATTGTGTTTGACCAAATACAATGCTATTTCTCTGTGAACAAATTGACAACAGACTTTCAGCATGCTTATAGAGAAGGACACTCAACATGTACTGCACTGACACAAATGACTGATGATTGGTTGAAAGACATTGATAATAAGAAGATTGTGGGAGCTGTAATGTTAGATTTCAGTGCAGCCTTTGACATTATTGACCATAACGTGTGTTATCGCTTTTCAACCTCTGCCATATCGTGGATTCAGAGATATCTATCTAATAGAACTCAGAGGGTTTTCTTTAATGGAAGCTTCTCTAATGTCAAACATGTAAAGTGTGATGTATGCTGATGATTCAACCATATACGCATCAGCAACCACAGCTAGACAGCTAGTGAAGTCACTGAAACCTTTAACAAAGAGTTGCAGTCTGTTTTGGAATGGTTAGCCAGTAATAAACTGGCCCTGAACATCTCTAAAACTAAGAACATTGTATTTGGTACAAATCATTCCCTAAGTTCTAGACCTCAGCTGAATCTGGTAATGAATGGTGTGGCTGTTGAACAAGTTGAGGAAACTAAATTACTTGACGTTACCTTAGATTGTAAACTGTCATGGTGAAAACACATAGATTCAATGGTTGTAAAGATTGGACAGTACTGTGCAGCCGTATTCATCGACCTGGCCAAGACTTTCGACTCTGTCAATCACCGTATTCTTATCGGCAGACTCAACAGCCTTGGTTTCTCTAATGACTGCCTCGCCTGGTTCACTAACTACTTCTCAGATAGAGTTCAGTGTGTCAAATCGGAGGGCCTGTTGTTCGGACCTCTGGCAGTCTCTATGGGGGTGCCACAGGGTTCAATTCTTGGGCCGACTCTTTTCTCTGTTATACATCAATGATGTCGCTCTTGCAGCGTGTGATTCTTTGATCCACCTCTACGCAGACGACACCATTCTGTATACATCTGGCCCTTCTTTGGACACTGTGTTAACAAAACTCCAAATGAGCTTCAACGCCATACAGCTCTCCTTCCTTGGCCTCCAACTGCTCTTACATGCTTGTAAAATGAAATGTATGCTCTTCAACCGATCGCTGCCCGCACCCGCCCGCCCGACTTGCATCACTACTCTGGACGGTTCTGACTTAGAATATGTGGACAACTACAAATACCTAGGTGTCTGGCTAGACTGTAAACTCTCCTTCCAGACTCATATTAAGCATCTCCAATCCATAGTTAAATCTAGAATCGGCTTCCTATTTCGCCATCAGGGTTTTTTTCACAGTCCCCAAATTCAGAACAAGAGAAGAAAAAGCCTGGAAGGAAGAGAGATGACTAGAAACGATTCGGTTGATCGTTTTATGTGTGGATTAATTGGCGGAGTAGAGGACCTTGTGCATTTCAGGTAAAATAACAACTCAATGTTTATATCCCAGGACAAATTAACTAGCAACAGCAAGCTAGCTAAATAGGACAAATTAGCTAGCAAGTGCAAGCTAACTAGCTAAATTGACAGAAATGTTTAATGCTTTTCGACCTGTCCCCAATTTAATATAATTGGTTCAGAGTTTGTTTTGATATTTTAACCTGCGCGTCGTGATTGCGTTTGGTGTGGGGGGACAAAATAAATGTATGCATGATGGTGAACGATGGCGCACACGCTCAGCCGGTTTGGGTTCCGTATAAGGGGTTGGGCCTCTGAACACACACACTTTGGGACTCTACGTACACCCCTCCACCCCTTCTCCATCCCTCCTACATATCTCCTCCACCCCCCCTCCACCCCCCCTCCACCCCTCCATCTCTCGTCCACCTCTCCACCCCTCCACCCTCCATCCCTCCTCCACCCCCCCTCGACTCCTCCACCACACCTCCTCTATCCTTCCACCGCTCCACCTCTCCATCTCTCTTCCATCCCTCCTCCACCCCTCCACCCCTCCACCCCTCCTCGCAACCTCCACCCCTTCATCCCCCCTCCACTTTTCCACCCCTCCACCACACCGCCTCCACCCCTCCACTCCTCCATCCCCCCTCCACTTCTCACCCCCTCCATCCCCCTCCACTTCTCACCCCTCTATCCCCCTCCACTTCTCCATCCTTCCACCACACCGCCTCCCCTCCTCCTCCTCTTCACCCCTCCTCCTCCCCTCCTCCACCTCCCCACCCCTCCTCCAACCCTCCTCCAAACCTCCCCTGATGTTCCTCATGTTGCTACAGTAAGGTGAGTACAATATGATCAGTACAGTATGATGAGGACAGTACGGTGAGTACAGTATGATCAGGACAGTATGATCAGTACAGTATGATGAGGACAGTACGGTGAGTACAGTATGATCAGGACAGTATGATGAGTACAGTATGATGAGGACAGTATGGTGAGTACAGTATGGTGAGGACAGTATGGTGAGGACAGTATGATCAGGACAGTATGGTGAGTACAGTATGGTGAGGACAGTATGATGAGGACAGTATGGTGAGTACAATATGATGAGGACAGTATGGTGAGTACAGTATGGTGAGGACAGTATGATGAGGACAGTATGATCAGGACAATATGGTGAGTACAGTATGATGAGTACAGTATGATGAGGACAGTATGATGAGGACAGTATGATCAGGACAGTATGATGAGTACAGTATGGTGAGTACAGTATGACGAGGACAGTATGGTGAGTACAGTATGATCAGGACAATATGGTGAGTACAGTATGATGAGGACAGTATGGTGAGGACAGTATGATCAGGACAGTATGGTGAGTACAGTATGGTGAGGACAGTATGATCAGGACAGTATGGTGAGTACAGTATGGTGAGGACAGTATGATGAGGACAGTATGGTAGGGACAGTATGGTGAGTGCAGTATGATGAGGACAGTATGATGAGGACAGTATGGTGAGTGCAGTATGATGAGTACAGTATGATCAGGACAGTATGATGAGTACAGTATGGTGAGTACAGTATGATGAGGACAGTATGGTGAGTACAGTATGATGAGGACAGTATGGTGAGTACAGTATGATCAGGACAGTATGGTGAGTACAGCATGGTGAGGACAGTATGATCAGGACGGTATGGTGAGTACAGTATGGTGAGGACAGTATGGTGAGGACAGTATGGTGAGGACAGTATGATGAGGACAGTATTATGAGGACAGTATGGTGAGGACAGTATGATCAGGACAGTATGGTGAGGACAGTATGGTGAGTACAGTATGATCAGGACAGTATGGTGAGAACAGTATGGTGAGTACAGTATGATCAGGACAGTATGGTGAGGACAGTATGGTGAGTACAGTATGATCAGGACAGTATGGTGAGAACAGTATGGTGAGGACAGTATGGTGAGGACAGTATGATGTGGACAGTATGGTAAGGACAGTATGGTGAGGACAGTATAATGAGGACAGAATGATGAGGACAGTATGGTGAGGACAGTATAATGAGGACAGAATGATGAGCTCTGAGGAGATGTGCGTACACTCCAAGATGCATCAAGCATCTCTTTTCCTTTTCCCATCAACCCCGGGAGTAAAAATGAGAGTGTTTTTTGCACGGCCCGTCAGGTCTGTTGATGGCTGTCTGGAGGAACAGACGTCGACCCGACAGTGAGGAGTTGAAGTCCTTTTAGTTTATCCTTGGCTTAGGAGTCAGCTGATGTTGTATTGAGCGTTCATGTCTTGGGATGCAGGTCACTTCAGGGTTAAACATTTAATTGTTTTCCATGTTGCTATAATCACATACTGCCATGCAGTTTTGCCAGATGAAAAAGGTTGATATATTTTTCTCCCTCTAGACATTTCAACCAATATATGCAGAATGTTCAGTATACAACTGTACCCAGCATCAGCTACTGAACACCACGTATGAAACCCTAGTGTGGAGCTACAGTACAATGCTGAGACTCTCGTTGTGGTTCCATTTACCCAGACAAGAGACATATTTAACTGCAGCAAGGTCTACTCCTCAGCCTATAGACAAAGGGAGTCCCTGTCTGTCTGTCTGTCTGTCTGTCTGTCTGTCTGTCTGTCTGTCTGTCTGTCTGTCTGTCTGTCTGTCTGTCTGTCTGTCTGTCTGTCTGTCTGTCTGTCTGTCTGTCTGTCTGTCTGTCTGTCTGTCTGTCTGTCTGTCTGTCTGTCTGTCTGTCTGTCTGTCTGTCTGTCTGTCTGTCTGTTCTGTGTCTGTCTGTCTGTCTGTCTGTCTGCTCATCCAGTAATATTCACTACGGCCTCTGGTCTTCAGCGGTGACCAGCCTTCACCTGAGATGACAGGTGACTGGCCTAGAGCAGCCAACCTGAGAGCTCTCTGTCAGTCCCTCACAACCAGCTCCCCCTCCCCCTCCGCCGGCACGTCATCTCCCCAACGCCAATCACCACGACACATCAACTTTGTGTCAGGAAACAGTCCCGCGGACCTGAAGAGAAGATACAACCTCATATAACATAGCTGTGAGGCAATGGCTGTGTGATTAAGTCATTATTGAGAACAGAGATTGTAATATAAATGCTTGACGGGGCTTGTGTAAATAATTATAAATAATGATGTTTCTTGATGATATTTCTATGCCTTCCCCTATTTGAACTGTTATTATAATTGTTAGATGTGGTGAGGAGTCTTGAGGGGAGGGGTGAAAGGGGGGTGAAGATGAGACACCATGATACAAGACCAAACTGGATTCCATTTCCATTAATAGAACGTCGTGTGAAGACAGTGAGTCTGATCTCTGTGAGATAGTGGAACGTCAGCTGTACGTAGGCCTATCCTCTAATCAATGTTCTAGTTTCAGGCGTCACTAACTCATTTAGTTGCTTGAATCTCAGTCAAAACAAAGTGGGTTTTCTTTGGTTCAATAACAGCTAAAGCTCTAGGGTTGTCTTTCTCTGTGTGAGTGATTGGACCTTGCGTGTGTGTTACAATTTTGAGAAATGCAGGACTGATTTAAATGATCCTATTCTAATCATTTTTCTGTTCCCCCTCCCCTCTGACCAGACTGAGATTAATTTGCGCGGTGGTAAAGGTTGCGATGACCTAGCCCTGTAATCTGCGCTCATTTCTAATGTTAGAGGTTGGGAGGTAGAAAAGCAGTTTGCGCCATATGGCTAACGATTACAATAATAAATCAAGTTCAGATATCCCCCATTATAATTCATCTAGGAAATGATGCACTGTTTCATTCAGAGATCAGAACGGGTGGCCAGTTGTTGTGACACTCCGGAACCCCAATATTCCAGAACCACCCTCCAAAGAGGCTTCCAGAGTTTTATTTCACTGTTGGGAATTTACATTCAGAATCATCATCATTAGGAAGTGATTGATAGAAGCTCTGTTATTGGTGGAGCAGTGTTCCATATGTAAATGAGTAAGCTTTAGGAGGGCGGAAGGAGAGTGTGAGTTGTAGCAGATGGAAGTAACAGCAATGGGGTGGAGGTTGGCTGGAATACATATCCCAGGGCCTGGTCTGGCCGGGCTTTGCGCTGCTCAGCATCCAACTAACCAGGACTCATGACAAAGGTCACAGCAGAAAGAGGAAGTGTTTCCTGTTTTGTGATAGTGTGTCTATAAGTCCAGAGAGTGACGTAAGAACGTAGGTATGCCCAAGAGAGTTACCTCAAATGACATTCGACATATGTTTAGCACAGACAATTATCCTAATTATGCATTTATGCATTTACTCTAAAACCCTAAACAAAGGCCTGAGGATATTGTTAAGGAAACCTCAATGGAACTGAGAGCGCCATTCATTTTAATTCCAGAGACTTAAAAGAGAGAAGCAGCGGTGATTGGCTGACTACTACAGGGAATACATTGAGACAAACGCATCATGATGTCTAATTGAAAATCTTGTGAGAGAGAATATCCCAGACAGTCCAAATAAATAGCAGACACACAGACACCAACCCTACTGTGAGGCAGAGGGGGTAGCTGCCATTTTCCCCCCACAGCCCTAAATTAACATGACAGCCAGTAGCTTCTCGCTATTGCAAAGTGAGTGATTAGTATTATCATTCAAATTGTAATTTGGCAGTTAATTAAAGTGACCTTGGTTGTTACTGGTGCTTGGGCAAACGGGCGACGGGAGTGTCATTCTCTCTCTCTCTCTAACGCCGTCTGCGTCTGTTGTCAGCAAGGCCCGTTACCGGATTAAGTTGCCCGGTGAAAAAAACAAATTAAGCAGCTGTCACCTACTACTTGCCGCTCTGTGCGGGAGGGGATCAATTTATGACCGGTTAGGGATGGGGACTCTTTCTCTCTCTCATTTTCTCTCTGCCTCCCATCATTATTATTGTGTGATTTATGATGGGTTGTAATGCTTTTCTGAGAATGTCATTAAAGGCGAGATGTAAAAAGCGGATTGCATGACATCATTGGAACCACGCATGAATGTTTGATGAAAAATCTGTGACAACAAAAAACCAATGGAGTGTGTTTAACAATTAGTTGTGTAGATCCAGGTTTGGAAATGGAAATTGTTGACTGCATCTTTTTAACTTACTCACAGGAAAGGATGTACACAATGAATCATTTAACAGGGATGCTAACGTTGTGGAATATCCGGTGAATCTAAATGTTTTCTCTAAACATTTCAACTCAGGAGAAAGATCAGATGTGACAATGAGAAGTCAGAGTCACCATCCCGGGACACACAGGCTGCTTCCTAAATGCCACCCTGTTCCCTACATTTGAGTCATTCAGCAGACAGAAAGTATTCACACCCCCTGACTTTTTCCACATTTTGTTGTGTTACAGCCTGAATTTAAAATGGATTAACATTTTGAGACACTCAAAGTACATTTTTGAGACACTCAAAGTAAATTTGACAAATTAATATAAAATATAAAGCTGAAATGTCTTGAGTCAATAAGTATTCAACTCCATTGTTATGGCAAGCCTAAATAAGTTCAGGAGTAAAAATGTGCTTAACAAGTCACATAATAAGTTGCACGGACTCACTCTGTGTGCAATAATAGTGCTTCAAATGATTTTTTAATTACTACCTCATCTCTGTACCCCACACATACAATTATCTGTAAGGTCCCCCAGTCGAGCAGTGAATTTCAAGCACATTTTCAACCACAAAGACCAGGGAGGTTTTCCAATGCCTCGCAAAGAAGGGCCTCTATCGGTAGATAGATATTGACTATCCCTTTGAGCATGGTGAAGTTATTAATTTCACTTTGGATGGTGTATCAATACCCTCAGTCACTACAAAGATACAAGCGTCCTTACTAACTCAGTTGCCGTAGAGGAAGGAAACCGGTCAGGGATTTTCCCATGAAGCTAAAGGTGAGTTTAAAACAGTTACAGAGTTTAATGGCTTTGATAGGAGAAAACTGAGGATGGATCAACAACATTGTAGTTTCTCCATAAAACTAATTGACAGAGTGAAAATAATCAAGCCTGTACAGAGTACAAATATTCCAAAACATGCATCCTGTTTGCAATAAGGCACTAAAGTAAAACTGCAAAAAATATTTCAAAGAAATGTAGTTTATGTCCTGAATATAAGGTGTTATGGTTGGGGCAAATCCAACACAACACATCCCTGAGTACCACTCTTCATATTTTTAAGCCTTGTGGTGGATGTATCATGTTATGGGTATGCTTGTCATCAGCAAGAAGTAGGAGGGGTTTTAGGATAAAAACAAACAGAATAGAGTAAAGCACAGACAACATTCTAGAGGAAAAGCTGTTTCAGTCTGCTTTCCAACAGACATTGGGAGACAAATTCACTTTTCATCAGGACAACAACCTAAAACACAAGGCCAAATCTACACTTGAGTTGCTTACTAAGACAACATTGAATATTCCTGAATGGCCCAGTTTTGACTTAAATTGGCTTGAAAATCTATGGAAAGACTTGAAAATTGCTGTCTAGCAATGATCAATAACCAACTTGACAGAGCTTGAAGAATTTTCAAAAGAATAATGTGCCAATATTGTGAATCCAGGTGAGCAAAGCTGTTAGAGACTTACCCAGAAAGACTCACAGCTGTAATCACTGCCAAAGGTGATTCTAACATTCTAATGTATTGACTCAAGGGGTTGAATAGATACAGTAACTGTCAAAAATGTTGGACACACCTACTCATTCAAGGGTTTTTCTTTATTTTTTACTATTTTCTACATTGCAAAATAATAGCAAAGACATCAAAACTATGAAATAACACATACTGAATCATGTAGTAACCAAATCAAAATATATTTTATATTTGAGATTCTTCAAAGTAGCCTTCTTTTTTTTGCATTTTTTTGCACACTTTCTCAACCAACATTCTCTCAACCAGCTTCACTCGGAATGCTTTTCCAACAGTCTTGAAGCAGTTCCCACATATGCTGAGCACTTGTTGGTTGCTTTTCCTTCACTCTGCAGTCCGACTCATCCCAAACCATCTCAATTGGGTTGAGGTCGAGTGATTGTGGAGGCCAGGTCCTCTGATGCAGCACTCCATCACTCTACTTCTTGGTCAAATAGCCCTTACACAGCCTAAAGGTGTCACGACTTCTGCCGAAGTCGATGCCTCTCCTTGTTTGGGCGGTGTTCAGCGGTCGACGTTGCCGGTCTTCTAGCCATCGCCGATCCATTTTTCATTTTCCATTTGTTTTGTCTCGTTTTCCCACACACCTGGTTCTCATTTCCCTCATTATGTGTTGTGTATTTAACCCTCTGTTTCCCCCTTGTCTTTGTGTGGTATTGTTTATCTGTTTTCATGTATGCGCACGTTAGGCTGGTTGCGCTGGGTTATGTTCAACCCGTATTTGTATTTCGTGTTCGTTTGTGCCGTGTGCTTTTGGTTCGCCAAATAAAAGGCTCCGTTTTGCTACCAAATATCTGTTCTCCTGCGCCTGACTTCCTACAGCCCTTCATGCATACCTTGACAAAAGGTGTGTTGGGTCATTGTCCTGTTGAAAAACAAATGATAGTCCCACAAAGCGCAAACCAGATGGGATGGTGTATCGCAGCAGAATACTGTGGTAGCCATGCTGGTTAAGTGTGCCTTATATTCTAAATAAATCACAGACAGTGTCACCAGCAAAGCACCCCCACACCATCGCACCTCCTCCTCCATGCTTCATGGTGGGAACCACAAATGCGGAGATCATCCGTTCACCTATTCTATATCTCACAAAGACACAGCGGTTGGAACTAAAAATCTCAAATTTGGACTCATCAGACCAAAGGACAGAGTTCCACCGGTCTAATGTCCATTACTCGTGTTTCTTGGCCCAAGCAAGTCTCTTATTATTATTGGTGTCCTTTAGTAGTGGTTTCTTTGCAGCAATTCAACCATGAAGACCTGATTTACGAAGTGTCCTCTGAAGAGTTTATGTTGAGATGTTTATGTTATTTCATCTCTGTGAAGCATTTATTTGGGCTGCAATTTCTGAGGCTGGTAACTCTAATGAACTTATCCTCTGCAGCAGAGGTAACTCTGGGTTTTCCTTTCCTGTGGCGGTCCTCATGAGAGCCAGTTTCATCATAGCACTTGATGGTTTTTGCGACTGCACTTGAAGAATGATAGACTGTCATTTCTCTTTGCTTATTTGAGCTGTTCTTGCCATAATATTGACTTGGTCTTTTACCAAATAGGGCTATCTTCTGTATACCACCCCAACCTTGTCACAACACAACTGTTTGGCTCAAATGCATTAAGAAGGAAAGAAATTCCACAAATTAACTTTTAACAAGCCATACCTGTTAGTAGAAAGAGGAGGAAGGGAAGGTACACTAAGGTACGCAATAGTACATTTTGGTAGACAGAAGGCGCTCTTTGGTAAAAGGGGCGAATTGGTCATCAAAAAGAAAGGAGGACCAAGCCATACCTGTTAATTGAAATGTATTCCAGGTGATTATCTCATGAAGCTGGTTGAGAGAATGCCAAGAGTGTGCAAATCTGTCATCAAGGCAAAGGGTGGCTACTTTGAAGAATTTCAAATATAAAATATAAATAATATATAATATATAAATAAAATAATATATAAAATATTTGTTTAACACTTTTTTGGTTACTATATGATTCCATATGTGTTATTTCATAGTTTTGATGTCTTCACTATTATTCTATAATGTAGAAAATAGTAAAAATAAAGAAAAACCCTGGAATGAGTAGGTGTGTCCAAACTTTTGACAGGTACTGTATGTAATCAATATATATATACATTAGTGCTTCATTTTCATACCGTTTTTTACAGATGTAAAGTGGATTTTTCTTCCACTTTGACATTACAGAATATTTTGTGTAGATCGTTGACATAAAAATGACAATTAAATCAATTTTAACACCACCTTTTAACGCAACAAAATGTTGAAAAAGTCAAAGGCTGTGAATACTTTCTGAAGGCACTGTAGTGCACTACTCTTGACCATGGCCTCTGGTAAAAAGTAGTGCACTATGTGGTGAATAGGGTGGCATTGAAGATGCGTCTTCTGTCTGGGGTTACTGTGCGTGAAGTGATGACATTAGGATGCATATTTCAATGTGTGATTAGTTAGAGTACCTGCCTAGTAAAAATAGAAACCAAACATGTAAGGGGCATGAATTATACAGAAATATCCATGGCATCTCCCAAGACAGTTGTTTACAGTGATTACAGCGTAGTTCTACATCTTAAATCAGTGGACTGTCATTTCTTTAAACACACAAATTAACAATAGGGTTAGTAAACATTACCCAGGCAGCCTCTATGCCGTGTAGTCAGTCAGTCAAACATTTTTAATACATTATCTAGAAAACCTGTTTCTCCAGTCTCTCCATCCTCTAGAAACCCTGTTTCTCCTGTCTCCCCAGCCTCTAGAAACCCTGTTTCTCTTGTCTCCACAGCCTGTAGAAACCCTGTTTCTCCTGTCTCTCCATCCTCTAGAAACCCTGTTTCTCCTGTCTCCCCAGCCTCTAGAAACCCTGTTTCTCCTGTCTCCCTAGCCTCTAGAAACCCTGTTTCTCCTGTCTCCCCAGCCTCTAGAAACCCTGTTTCTCCTGTCTCCCCAGCCTCTAGAAACCCTGTTTCTCCTGTCTCCCCAGCCTCTAGAAACCCTGTTTCTCCTGTCTCCCCAGCCTCTAGAAACCCTGTTTCTCCTGTCTCCCCAGCCTCTAGAAACCCTGTTTCTCCTGTCTCCCCAGCCTCTAGAAACCCTGTTTCTCCTGTCTCCCCAGCCTATAGAAACCCTGTTTCTCCTGTCTCCCCAGCCTCTAGAAACCCTGTTTCTCCTGTCTCCCCATCCTCTAGAAACCCTGTTTCTCCTGTCTCCCCAGCCTCTAGAAACCCTGTTTCTCCTGTCTCCCCAGCCTATAGAAACCCTGTTTCTCCTGTCTCCCCAGCCTCTAGAAACCCTGTTTCTCCAGTCTCCCCAGCCTATAGAAACCCTGTTTCTCCTGTCTCCCCAGCCTCTAGAAACCCTGTTTCTCTTGTCTCCCCAGCCTCTATAAACCCTGTTTCTCCTGTCTCCCCAGCCTATAGAAACCCTGTTTCTCCTGTCTCCCCAGCCTATAGAAACCCTGTTTCTCCTGTCTCCCCAGCCTCTAGAAACCCTGTTTCTCCCGTCTCCCCAGCCTCTAAAAACCCTGTTTCTCCTGTCTCCCCAGCCTCTAGAAACCCTGTTTCTCCTGTCTCCCAAGCCTATAGAAACCCTGTTTCTCCTGTCTCCCCAGCCTCTAAAAACCCTGTTTCTCCTGTCTCCCCAGCCTATAGAAACCCTGTTTCTCCTGTCTCCCCAGCCACTAGAAACCCTGTTTCTCCTGTCTCCCCAGCCACTAGAAACCCTGTTTCTCCCGTCTCCCCAGCCTCTAGAAACCCTGTTTCTCCTGTCTCCCCAGCCTCTAGAAACCCTGTTTCTCCTGTCTCCCCAGCCACTAGAAACCCTGTTTCTCCTGTCTCCCCAGCCTCTAAAAACCCTGTTTCTCCTGTCTCCCCATCCTCTAGAAACCCTGTTTCTCCTGTCTCCCCAGCCTATAGAAACCCTGTTTCTCCTGTCTCCCTAGCCTCTAGAAACCCTGTTCCTCCCCATCTCCCCAGCCTCTAGAAACCCTGTTTCTCCTGTCTCCCCAGCCTCTAGAAACCCTGTTTCTCCTGTCTCCCCAGCCTCTAAAAACCCTGTTTCTCCTGTCTCCCCATCCTCTAGAAACCCTGTTTCTCCTGTCTCCCCAGCCACTAGAAACCCTGTTTCTCCTGTCTCCCCAGCCTCTAGAAACCCTGTTTCTCCTGTCTCCCCATCCTCTAGAAACCCTGTTTCTCTTGTCTCCCCAGCCTCTAGAAACCCTGTTTCTCCTGTCTCCCCATCCTCTAGAAACCCTGTTTCTCCTGTCTCCCCAGCCACTAGAAACCCTGTTTCTCCTGTCTCCCCAGCCTCTAGAAACCCTGTTTCTCCTGTCTCCCCAGCCTATAGAAACCCTGTTTCTCCTGTCTCCCCAGCCTCTAGAAACCCTGTTTCTCCTGTCTCCCCAGCCTCTAGAAACCCTGTTTCTCCTGTCTCCCCATCCTCTAGAAACCCTGTTTCTCTTGTCTCCCCAGCCTCTAGAAACCCTGTTTCTCCTGTCTCCCCAGCCTATAGAAACCCTGTTTCTCCTGTCTCCCCAGCCTCTAGAAACCCTGTTTCTCCTGTCTCTCCAGCCTCTAGAAACCCTGTTTCTCCTGTCTCCCCAGCCTCTAGAAACCCTGTTTCTCCTGTCTCCCCAGCCTCTAGAAACCCTGTTTCTCCCGTCTCCCCAGCCTCTAGAAACCCTGTTTCTCCTGTCTCCCCAGCCTCTAGAAACCCTGTTTCTCCTGTCTCCCCAGCCTCTAGAAACCCTGTTCCTCCTGTCTCTCCTTCAGTCTTTCATCTCCTCTACATACACTTGACATGCTAGAGAGGGGGGTATCTCAACAAGTATGCACACACACAGACACACAAAGACACATACAGACACGCAGACACAGAAACACACACACGCAGAGTGACAGCAAGTAGATTACGTGTCAGTGAGGTCTGCATTTCAATTCTTGCGTATTATTTTGAATAAGCTTTGATACAAAGCCTCCGTCCCCTTGTTGCAGACTGACTCTGTGCTAACTGTTTTTGATTAAAACGTCAATAAGGCTGTGGACTCCTTTCATTCTAGGGGCCATGAGCTGTCTGTCTGTCTTTCCCCCACTACCACACAAACACACACTCTACACACGCTACATGACTGCCCGTTTATCTACTCTGAGGAGCATGTCATGTAATAAGCTGAGTCTCCAGAGAGTATTTAGAGTGATAGGGGAAGCTGATTGGGACAAAAAACCTCTGAATCTCATTTGGGCTTCCCATTGTAGCAGGTGACTGCTGAGATAAACATAATCTCTCTGGAGAGAGGAGAGGGGGGGGGGTGGAGAGAGAGGAAGAGTGGGTTTGAGCGAGAGAGGAAGACAAACAAAAAGAGAAGGTGACAGAGAATGAGAGAGAGAGAGGAAGACACAAAAAAGAAAGGAACAGAGAGAGAGAGAGAGAGAGAGAGAGAGAGGAAGACACAAAAAGAGAAAGCAACAGAGAGAGAGAGAGAGAGAGAGAGAGAGAGAGAGAGAGAGAGAGAGAGGAAGACACAAAAAGAGAAAGCAACAGAGAGAGAGAGAGAGAGAGGAAGACACAAAAAGAGAAAGCAACAGAGAGAGAGAGAGAGAGAGAGAGAGAGAGAGAGAGAGAGAGGAGGACACAAAAAGAGAAAGCAACAGGGAGAGAGAGAGAGAGAGAGAGAGAGAGAGAGAGAGAGGAAGACACAAAAAAGAAAGGAACAGAGAGAGAGAGAGAGAGAGAGAGAGAGAGAGAGAGAGGAAGACACAAAAAGAGAAAGCAACAGAGAGAGAGAGA
>NC_138319.1:26765000-26772500 GCF_965601325.2 Salmo salar | reverse complement strand
TGAAACGGTGATAAAGTCTTGACTCTAGTCTGACAACTTTTAACCTAGCAAGGAATATGTAGTTACCTGAGCATTGTTAGTTTGAAACAGAGAGAAGCAGAGAGGAACAGGCAGGAGGAGCGAGGACAGGGCGACTGGCAGCTGGATCCACAGATGCTCATCTAAAAACCTTCTTATTCACATCTTTCTGTCTGCTGGTTTGTTTGCTGCTAATTTAGCCCTTCAGCACCGGGAGAAAAACACTGCTTTGTTTTCATACTAACAAGGTAATTAGCAGTCATTACACATCTTATTCCTGGTGCCTACAGTGTTTATTAACCCATTAATGTCTGGGTGTTGGGAGCCAATGGGTAAATACTATGAACATCTCAGTCTGGGTTTTACACTTTGCTCTTGGTATTGTAGTGGTATAGGTACTGTACACTTTTAGAAAAAAGGGTATTCCAAAAGGGTTCTTCTGCTGTCCGCTTAGAAGAACCCTTTTTGGTTCCAGGTAGAACCCTTTTTGGTTCCAGGTAGAGGGAGGCAGGTGTGGTACGGAGGAAATAGGAGCAGACAGGAAGCATTAACACCAAAAGAGCTGTAAACAGTCCTCAGGGTTCCCCAAGGACTGCCTGTCACACTCTGATCACCGCCAACACCGCCAGGGGAGAGAGACAAGGGGAGAGAGGGGAAGAGGGGAGGGGAGAGGAGAGAGGAGGGGGGAGTGTGGAGAGAGGGGATACTCAAATCAACAGGAGTAACACAACCAAGGAGAGAGGAGAAAAACAACCCAGCAGTGACATCACACTGAGAATATTTGCAGAGTGCTTGGCAAAGAAAACCTTATAAAATCATAAACAGGTTCTCAAGAATTTATGTTCATGACACAGTACTTTAAAACCCCAAACTCTCTCAGCGTAACACTCCCAAAGATGTTTTCTTCCAGACAGCCCAAAGACAACAGCAGCACATTCATGTTCTCTGAACGGATCTGTCATGGTTCCTTCCTCTATCCCTCGTTCCCCGCTTTTCTCCTTTTTCTCTTCCCCTCTGTCCTCATTACGTATGCGGGTTCATCTGGCCGGGGACGGCATGAACCCCCACAGCAGAGCATCCCAGCAGAGTCCCCCAGGGCCAGGCCCTCAGTTCAGGATCCCCTAGGGGCCTCCCCCTGCCATCCTCAACCCCTGCCCCCCTTCCTCCGTTACCTGCTTCAGCTCATCCAAGAGGCCATGGCAGCCATATGTTAAAATGTGGGAAAGCAGATGCTGCGCCTCCATTTGCGAAATCAAGTTGTTGGAAAACAGTCAGGTACAGTATAGTTACTGTGGCTGTGTGAGGATGACGTCTGCTGGATGTTGCTGAGGAGCTGTGACCCAGCTGAATCTGTGTGAGTACAATCAATTTGGTTGTAAAATATTACTAACTGCATGTGGAATGTTCTAAAGTTACACAGTAAAAATTTGTCTGACGTCCAAAAAAATAGAAACTTTTTGCATAAGAGGAATCTCAGTTATATTCAACACAAACAGACACACACTTCCTGTCTGAAGTTGAGCAGTTCCTTAGTCAGTTATCTACTGATGCCGACAGACAATACAAGGGAGGGGTGTGTGTCACGAGCAGCAAACCCTGAGTGCGGGGCAGACTCTCTCACGCATTCCTCTCTCCCTCCTTCTCCCCATCCCTCCATCTCTCTCTGTCCCACCACATCTCACTCACAGTGGAGAGCAGGAACCATCACAGCCCTGACACCTGTCAGTCAGTGTCACACACACGTGCGCACACAAATACACGCACATGCAAACGCATAGACAGACACATACACTGGAGATGACAGCAACAGACAGTGTTCCACATGTTACTGCAGCACTGCACTGACACCAGGTAGCTACTGCACTGTGCCACTGGCAGTCTGACCTAGAATGTACTACAGACTCACTGCAATAGAACTTCTATGGAACACTAGTGACATGAATAGTACATGTTTGCTTCAGTGACATGAAAATGACGTGTTTGAGGAACACAGAAATGTTCCAGTACAACTACTGTATGTGTTTGAAGACAAAACACTTACATCAGTGTATCTTGTATTTTTCTTATGTTTGGCTAAAACCAGCAATAACATTATCTGAACGTTGAGCTGAGGTTAGAAAGGTAATTCTGGCGCATCACACAATTAAGTGTCAAAGCAGAGAGAGAGAGAGAGAGAGAGAGAGAGAGAGAGAGAGAGAGAGAGAGAGAGAGAGAGAGAGAGGAGAGAGAGAGAGAGACAGAGGGAGGAAGAGAGAGAGATTGAGTTCCTCCTGGCGACAAATTTCATTAACAAGCCTGATGTATATCGCATGCATAACCACAGTTCAAATGACCGACATAAATTTCTGCCCATAGGGGTCTGTGGTCACATTACAACTAATTGACTGTTCTCCTTTCTCCCCTTCCGGTAAGATCTGTTTAGATGAGGACGAAAGAGGTATGGATAAAGGAAAATATGATTCTTTATTTCTAATCAGCATAAATTACTGGTATCCATCAGAGAAGCTCAAATTAAAAGGCTCGTATGACAAAGCAATGGAAACAGTCTGGCTCCCTCATGAATCAACATGATTTAACACAGTCACATACACACAGACAAAGCCCCAAAGACAAACATTACCAGTCAGGATCAGACCAATCGCCTTGCTGCGTTTTTATATTCAGAGCTGTTCTGAAAATCACATTCAAATCAAATCAAATCCATTTTTATTTGTCATATACACATATTTAGCAGATGCTATTGCGGGTGTAGCGAAATGCTTGTGTTCCTAGCTCCAACAGTGCAGTAATATCTAACAAGTAATATCTAACAATACACACAATCTAAAGTAAAGGAATGGAATGAAGGATATATAAATATTTGGACGATTCTCTATCCTGATTAAGTGGTATGGAACGTTCAGGTCTGAGGTGCTGGTTTCTGGTTAGCCTGTTTCAAGACTTTTGAAAGCGGATGTCTTTACGATTTTCAGCTCTCAACTGGGACCTTCTGATGCACAATGATAAGGAAATCAGACAACTTCCCATCTAATCTATGACCAACACTCAGTGGCGTGTATTCCTGGATGTGAAGGGAAGCCAGGCTTCCCCAAAACATTGACCAATACAAAAAATACAAAAATATACAAAATAATGTATCTTTCATAATTTTCTTTCAGTTTGCAAGAGGATGAATGTATCTCACCGGAAACAGCGCCCCTCTGTCTCTGTATGTGTAGTCCATCTGTCTGATGCTGTCTGATCAAAAGAGTATCATATTGTTGCTGCCCATAATGTAAGACAGGAGCATTTGACCTCCCTTAATAAAAAAAGGATACAATAGCCAAATCAGCATTGAGCTAAACTCAGCGAGCTCAACTTTGAATGGATCTGGTGCACCAAAAAAAAAGTCAAATGAAACCAGTTTGGATTTGGCTTCACACCAATCACATCAAGCCAAATGTCATTGACCTTAAAAACTTGAATTGTGGCTATCTAGCTAAGATTGGACCTTTCCTAAATTAACCATGGATGGGGATAGGGATTTGGACTTGTGGTTTTACTTAATACTCCATACTGGCCAATGATTATAACGGTGACTCTGATCCAACCATAAATGTATACATTGTTCCTCTGGCCTGAGAGGATGGAAGTTCAATATGTAGCTAGATGTAGAAGCATGTACTGTATGACAGAGTCATAGACCGTTTCTCAACATGAAAGAGAGGAGGTTGGCATTGGCATTTCTCTACAAGTAAGGTGGGTCAACATGTTTTGTTCTACTTACTTACACACACGCACACACACACACACACACACACACACACACACACACACACACACACACACACACACACACACACACACAGACACACACACACACACACACACACACACACACACACACACACACACACACACACACACACACACACACACACACACACACACAGAGAGAGAGAGAGAGAAATGCATACCATGAACAACCACATGATATTTAGCTTACGTTGTCTCTGAATTAGACTAAGCATAGGTGATTTGATGCTGTTGAAATGTTGAAGTTGAAATGGTGTTGGAAAAGTGGAGGCAGCTCCTGGTTTCTTTGCGACTTGCGGTAACTCTGGTGTTTTAAATCAATAGTTGTTCACTGGTCCTAAAATGTCAGAAACATTAACTTGATTGACCATGCTGTAGTTCATGTAACTGTTTGTTACAGTCAATATGCTTTGTGGACTTCACCAGACAGAGGTTACTCTCCTGTTTTGTGATGAAACAGAGGTGTTGCTGAGTTTATTCTGCCACTGTGTCTTCTTATTGTCTCAGCATTTAGGCCTGTATATCACAGTGTCAAGGCATATGAACTAACAGGTTACAGAGTAAACAATGCAATTATCATAACACATAGGTTGTAATATGTTTTTTTTCCCTGGCTTGGCTTCCCCATTGATTTTACCCACGCACCCTACTGCCAACACTAACTACAGTAGTGGGCTTGATGTGCTGTTTGATTTATAAAGGGTATGTATGTAATCAACAGACTTATCAACAAGCATCAAAGTGCTCTGATATGCGATGTGTGCCCATGTGCTAACTCATTGTTCAATCTGTAACAATGACAGCTGAAACACAGCACATAATAAACCCTTAATAACATGTACTGTGTGCAGCTGTATGCATTAATTACTACATGACAACTATGACAAGTGTGTCAAATTCTGACTATGTTACACAAGTCTATTTGTGAAAGCAAATTCATTCAGAGCTGGCCGCTAATTTCCTGCATGTAATTTGCATAAATAATGAAACTGACAACAGCTCTAAGTTAGACGTTGTAAAAATGACTTTTACAGAACGACAAACTGGACTTTATTCCTTTGAGGTAAACGGAGTGACTCAGTAAAAGATGAACCAGTGATAAGGTCATAAAGATCAAGCAGGAAATGATGAAACTACTCAGAGGTCACCTGTTTGTTTAGCCTACCAGACTGTCAGTTTGCATTTCCACCTCTCTCCTATTAGACATGACAGAGACAGTGGGGAGAGTGTAGACTGTGACACTCTGACACCCCTGGCCCCCCTCCCCTCCCGACCATGACAACCACAGACTGACTCGCCTGCTAATTGGGTTCTAATTATGAAAGCAGCACCTCTTCCTTTACACCGAAACTGCAGATATGAACAATATATATTTATTATTTTAGTTATAATGCTACTGAGATTGTGGCCTATATTAAATTCCAATAGCACTTGAAATAATTGATTGTGACTACTCATGGAAATGAATAGGATATCCATAGACTTACAGTAAAGCCACATGGATTAGTGGCAACAGATGTAAGTCTCAAGTCACAAAGACGTCAAGCTGCCCACACGGTGGATGCCAAATCCAGAGACCACGTCCACTTCTCCCTTTTTAATTCAACTGATCATCTTAATTAGTGTAATTGATCTAATTATTAGCTGAAGTGCACATGTTTAACATTTGTACAAAAAAAAAAGTGGATGATTAAGAGTTCTTCAGCACACCCCAATAAAACATAGGGGTACAGGGAGAAAGAGTACAATGGAATTTGTCCAATTAATCAAATAAGTGCAGCAATTAACTAAGTGAGTGGTTATGGTTCAGGGGTGGGAAGAGTGGAGGGGGAAAGAGAGGACAAAGCATTTCTCTCTCTAGAGTAAGTACTGTAACTAAAGCACTCTTTTGATTGAAGATTGAAGAAGCCATTTCTGGTTGAGAGGTTGGGTGTGTTGAAAGAATAATGTCCACTGTCAAGGGTTTTAAATTCAGAGATATGCAGTAAAAGTGCTAAAGGTATGCTGCTCCATCACTAGTTGCATGAAGTGATCACATTAAATAGATGAGTACAAATAGGGCCACAGTTCAAATTCGGTTCCTCAGATAATCACTCCAGTGAAAAACACAAAAAAGCTTCGTCACTCACTCACTCACTCACTCACACAGACAGACAGACAGACAGACAGACAGACAGACAGACAGACAGACAGACAGACAGACAGACAGACAGACAGACAGACAGACAGACAGACAGACAGACAGACAGACAGACAGACAGACAGACAGACAGGGATGTGTGAAATAGCATTGCCCAGCATTTCTGTCTCCATCATAATCAGCACACACAGCCGCAGAGATACAGACAGGAAACAGTGCAGAGGTTAAAACTGCACTGGCGCTGCAGACGGCTATATCAGTCCGCTAATACATGACTATTAAAGACCCAATGCACTAATTTTGTGAAACAATTACAGTTTCAAAATGTATTTTTGGCAGCCTCCTCGCCCACACCACTACCAAAACCAACACCCTCACCAACCCCCCCAACCCCATCACCAACACCACCACCACCATCAACACCATCACCAACACCATCACCACCATCACCACCATCACCAACACCACCATTACAAACACCACCATCACCACCATCACCAACACCACTAACATCACCACCATCACCACCATCACCATCTCCAACACCACCACCATCACCACCATCACCAACATCACCAACACCATCACCACCATCACCACGAACACCAACCCCCCAACACCATCACCAACACCACCACCACCATCACCACCATCACCAACACCATCACCACCATCACCACCAACACCACCACCATCACCACAATCACCACCATCACCAACACCACCACCATCACCACCATCACCACCATTATAAACACCACCACCATCACCACCATCACCAACACCACTAACATCACCACCATCACCACCATCACCATCACCAACACCAACACCATCACCACCATCACCAATACCAACACCACCACCACCATCACCACCATCACCAACACTAACACCATCACCACCATCACCACCATTACCATCACAAACACCACCAGCACCATCACAACCAACACCACCACCACCATCACCACCATCACCACCAACACCACCACCATCACCACTATCAACACCATCACCAACACCACTACCATCATCAACCACCATCACCACCAAAACCATCACCATCACCACCACCAACACCACCACCACCATCACCACCATCACCAACACCACCAGCACCATCACCACCATCACAAACACCACCAGCACCATCACAACCAACACCACCACCACCATCACCACCATCACCACCAACACCACCACCATCACCACTATCAACACCATCACCAACACCACTACCATCATCAACCACCATCACCACCAAAACCATCACCATCACCACCACCATCACCACCACCACCATCATCAACCACCATCACCACCATCAACACAATCACCACCACCACCATCACCAACACCACAAACATCACCACCATCACAAACATCACCACCATCACCACCATCACCAACATCACCAACATCATCGGATGGGGCCACAGTGTCTTCGACCCCTCCTGTCTCAGCCTCCAGTATTTATGCTGCAGTAGTTTATGTGTCAGGGGGCTAGGGTCAGTCTGTTATATCTGGAGTATTTCTCCTGTTTT
>NC_138319.1:24840000-24842500 GCF_965601325.2 Salmo salar | reverse complement strand
CACTGTTAGCGCACACACACACTGTTTGCGCAGACACACACACACACACACACACACACACACACACTGTTAGCACACACACACACACACTGTTTGCGCAGGCACACACACACACTGTTAGCGCACACGCAGGCACACACACACACAATGTTAGCTCACACACACACACACAGTTAGCACACACACACACTGTTAGCACACACACACACACACACAGTTAGCACACACACACACACTGTTAGCACACACACACACACTGTTAGCACACACACACACACACACACACACACACTGTTAGCACACACACACACACACACACACACTGTTAGCACACACACACACACACACACACACTGTTAGCACACACACACACAGTTAGCACACACACAGTTAGCACACACACACACAGTTAGCACACACACACACTGTTAGCACACACACACACACACACACTGTTAGCACACACACACACACTGTTAGCACACACACACACACACACACACACTGTTAGCACACACACACACACACACACAGTTAGCACACACACACACAGTTAGCACACACACACTGTTAGCACACACACACACACTGTTCACACACACACACACACACACACACACACACACACACACTGTTCACACAGACACACACACACACACTGTTCACACAGACACACACACACACACACACACACACACTGTTCACACAGACACACACTGTTCACACAGACACACACTGTTCACACAGACACACACACACTGTTCACACAGACACACACACACTGTTCACACACACACTGTTCAATCACACAACACTGTTCACACAGACACACACACACACAACAATGTTCACACAGACACACACACACACACACTGTTCACACAGACACACACACACACACACTGTTCACACAGACACACACACACACACACACACTGTTCACACAGACACACACACTGTTCACACAGACACACACACTGTTCACACAGACACACACTGTTCACACAGACACACACTGTTCACACAGACACACACTGTTCACACAGACACACACACACACACTGTTCACACAGACACACACTGTTCACACAGACACACACACACACTGTTCACACAGACACACACACACACTGTTCACAGACACACACACACACTGTTCACAGACACACACACACTGTTCACAGACACACACTGTTCACATACACACACTGTTCACATACACAGACACACACACTGTTCCCACACAGACACAGTTCCCACACAGACACAGTTCCCACACAGACACACACACACTGTTCCCACACAGACACACACACACTGTTCACATACCCACACAGACACACACACACTGTTCACATACTCACACAGACACACACACTGTTCCCATACTCACACACACACACACACTGTTCACATACTCACACACACACACACTGTTCCCACACACACTGTTCCCACACACACACACTGTTCACACAGACACACACACACACACACACACACACACACACAGACACACACACACACTGTTCACACAGACACAGTTCACACAGACACACACACTGTTCACACAGACACACACACACACACACACAGTTCACACAGACACACACACACACACACACAGTTCACACAGACACACACAGTTCAAACAGACACACTCACACACTGTTCACACACCCACACTCACACACTGTTCACACACACACACACACACACACACTGCACACACACCACACTCACACACTGTTCACACACACTGTTCCCACAGACACACACTGTTCCCACAGACACACACACACTGTTCACACAGACACTGTTCACACACACACACACACAGTTCACACACACACACACACACACACACACACACACACACACTGTTCACACAGACACACACACACTGTTCACACAGACACACACACACACTGTTCACACAGACACACACACAGTTCAGACAGACACACACACAGTTCACACACACACAATGTTCACACACAGTTCACACACACACACACAATGTTCACACACAGTTCACACACACACACACACACACACACAATGTTCACACACAGTTCACACACACACACACACACACACACACACACACACACACACACACACACACTGTTAGCACACACACACACTGTTAGCGCACACGCAGGCACACACACACACAATGTTAGCTCACACACACACACACAGTTAGCACACACACACACACTGTTAGCACACACACACACACACACACACTGTTAGCACACACACACACACTGTTAGCACACACACACACACTGTTAGCACACACACACACACCACACACACACACACACACACACACCACCTGTTAGCACACACACACACACACACAGTTAGCACACACACACACACACACACACCCTGTTAGCACACACACACACACACACAGTTAGCACACACACACACACAGTTAGCACACACACACTGTTAGCACACACACACACACTGTTCACACACACAC